>NW_026920202.1:0-16735 GCF_032062105.1 Saccostrea cuccullata
TTTTATTCAATTTAAATACATAACCATTTTATTAAAGCAACAATATAACCCAAATTCATTACATTCCATTTCATTATTTCATTATTATCCTCCATATTTATTACAATCTTTAAATCCTAGGGAGCAAGCTTAGAATGCCTTGCTACCGCATGGCCTTATTATTTAAACCCTATATAAACACGTGACATCAAAACAAAGCTTTTCGAACACACTAAATAAAAAAACATACTGCACATAATTTTAATCAGATTCCATTATGTAAGTTAAAGACATTATATAATCGGGTATTTAACTTTATAAAAGAATGAAACAATTCAGGTTACAAATTGTTTTTTTTTACAAATTGGTTTTAATGTTGTGCTGATGAAACGTTAGTCTAATTTATGGAGAAGAAAATAATTTACTTTGAAATACAATTTGCGTTATTTAGAATTGAAATATTTGCTTCTTCAAAAGTCATAATGTTTTTCGCTGTTAACGAAAAACTTGCATTAATATTGGATTAATTAATGTGTATTTAAATTCAGATAAACATCAAAAGCCCATCCAAACAAACCGCCATCAACATCACTAGAACAGTTCAATATTTTAAAAAAGCTTCATTCAATACATAGGTTGTTAAAATTACTAAATAAACTTTAAAAAAGATTGACTTTAGTAAAAACTTTGGAACTTTGATTTACTATGAGATAAACCTTGAAACTATAATATACTATAATTTATAAACTTTGAAACTTGGAATTGCTATGGGATGCACTTTGGAAGTAAGATTTACTAAAGTAAAAACGTTGAAACTTTGATTTTTTATTGTTAACTATTGTAAACTATAGTTTACTGTAGTATATTTTTGTTAGGGAGATTCAAAAAGATAGAAACTTAGTGATTCTGAACGTGACTTGGTTGGCACTATGTTGGGCCAATATTACATCGCAAAACATAGTGACTTATAGTTTATGCCAATATTTACTCGGTTGGGCATACGTTGGGCGATCATCAAAGTCCCAATATATAATGGTCATTTGTCATGCCAAAATTGACTACAATGAACCAACATTGCATAACCATAATAGATGGACCTGCTTTTACGCCAACTTTCCATCCGTTAGGCCAATACTGGGCTCACATTTACAAATCAACACCAACATACCTACCATCGACCAACGTTGGTCCGATTTAGTATTCCTGTCTAGGAAAAAAATCAAAGATAAAAAAAAAGCAATGCCACAATTTTATTTTCAATTACAAACTAGAAATTTGAAAAAAAAATTGTCAATTTGAAAATTTTTGGAGATGAAACTCTTTATAGATGCTTTTTAACGTTTGTGTATTTTTTAATTCGTTTAAGTTTTACTGTAGAAAGCGACGTATATTTGTAAAACGCCGACACATCTTTTGCATAATTTTTGAAACCACTATAAAATTCATTCCAAATTCAAGAAATGAAGCCGATTTCATCTTTTGTTTTACGAAATAACAAAACTTGGCTTCGCGGTTTATGACAAAAACTGTCCCAAGCGGAATAATACGTTTTTGACGTAACTCATTTGGAGGTAGACAAATTATTTTATACAAAATTATATAATCTTTTACCCATTCAGATGACGTATTACAGCTAAAATTGTTTTAAAACTGCTTAAAAGATACCTGATCAGTCCCCACATCAAATGATTTACAAAAAATATATATTATAATGTAAAGATTGTCTATTCTGCCGATGAATAAGAAATGTTTATCTAAGTTCATTTGATTTTAATGTTGTGCTGATTAAACGGTAGTCTTTTTTTTTTGGAGAAGAAAATAATTTACTATGAAATACATTTTGCGTAATTTAGAATTCAAATATTTTCTTCATCAAAAGTCATCATGTATTTTACTGTTAAACGTAAAACTTCCATTGATTTTGAATAACAATGTAATTAATGTATATTTAAATTCAGATAAACAACAAAAGCCCATCCCAACCAATCGCCTTGAACATTCTTAGAAAAGTTCAATATCTTTTAAAAAGCTTCAATAAAATACATATGTTATTAAAGTAACCAAATAAATTTTAAAAAATAGATTAACTGAAGTAAAAACGTTGGAACTTTGATTTACTATTGTTAACTATTGTAAACTATAGTTAACTGTAGAACATATTTTTGTTAGGGAGATTCAGAAAGATAGAAACTTAGTGATCCTGAACGTGACTTGAAAGGCACAATGTTGGGCAAATATATTACATCTCAAAACACAGTGACTTATAGTTTATGCCAATATTTACTCGGTTTGGCATACGTTGGACGAACATCAAAGTCCCAATATATAATGGCCATTTGTCATGCCAAAATTGACTACAATGAACCAACATTGCAAAACCATAATATATTGACCTGGTTTCACGCCATCTTACCATCCGTTAGGCCAAAACTGGGCTCACATTTACAACTCAACGGTAACACTATCCCAACTTACATACCATCGACCAACGTTGATCCGATTTAGTATTCCTGTCTAGGAAATAAATCAAAGAAAAAAATAAAAAATTGCCCTCCTTTCATATACATGAATTGAATATTAATTGCAAAATAAATTAAGTTCAATGGGTTTTAAAAAATTGGGCTTTTCCGGATCCTAAAGTAATTGTCCTTATATGATAGTCAACTATAGCTATACTCTTTTTTAGATCACATTGCAAATACAGGAGAAAAAGACAGCCATGACAAAGACACTAAAGGTACGTGTCATTATATATAAATTCTCCCTCACTTCGATTGTACGAATATAAATTAATGAAGTGATAAATGAATAAAACACAACACTTGTTTAGTAGGAACGCTGCTCGCTAGTGCTTTTATTCAATTTAAATACATAACCATTTTATTAAAGCAACAATATAACCCAAATTCATTACATTCCATTTCATTATTTCATTATTATCCTCCATATTTATTACAATCTTTAAATCCTAGGGAGCAAGCTTAGAATGCCTTGCTACCGCATGGCCTTACTATTTAAACCCTATATAAACACGTGACATCAAAAGAAAGCTTTTCGAACACACTAAATAAAAAAACATACTGCACATAATTTTAATCAGATTCCATTATGTAAGTTAAAGACATTATATAATCGGGTATTTAACTTTATAAAAGAATGAAACAATTCAGGTTACAAATTGTTTTTTTTTTACAAATTGGTTTTAATGTGCTGATGAAACGTTAGTCTAATTTATGGAGAAGAAAATAATTTACTTTGAAATACAATTTGCGTTATTTAGAATTGAAATATTTGCTTCATCAAAAGTCATAATGTTTTTCGCTGTTAACGAAAAACTTGCATTAATATTGGATTAATTAATGTGTATTTAAATTCAGATAAACAACAAAAGCCCATCCAAACAAACCGCCATCAACATCACTAGAACAGTTCAATATTTTAAAAAAAGCTTCATTCAATACATAGGTTGTTAAAATTACTAAATAAACTTTAAAAAAGATTGACTATAGTAAAAACTTTGGAACTTTGATTTACTATGAGATAAACCTTGAAACTATAATTTACTATAATATATAAACTTTTAAACTTGGAATTGCTATGGGATGAACTTTGGAAGTAAGATTTACTAAAGTAAAAACGTTGAAACTTTGATTTTCTATTGTTAACTATTGTAAACTATAGTTTACTGTAGTATATTTTTGTTAGTAAAGATTCAAAAAGATAGAAACTTAGTGATTCTGAACGTGACTTGGTTGGCACTATGTTGGGCCAATATTACATCGCAAAACATAGTGACTTATAGTATATGCCAATATTTACTCGGTTGGGCATACGTTGGGCGATCATCAAAGTCCCAATATATAATGGTCATTTGTCATGCCAAAATTGACTACAATGAACCAACATTGCATAACCATAATAGATGGACCTGCTTTTACGCCAACTTTCCATCCGTTAGGCCAATACTGGGCTCACATTTACAAATCAACACCAACATACCTACCATCGACCAACGTTGGTCCGATTTAGTATTCCTGTCTAGGAAAAAAATCAAAGATAAAAAAAAGCAATGCCACAATTTTATTTTCAATTACAAACTAGAAATTTGAAAAAAAAAAAATTGTCAATTTGAAAATATTTGGAGATGAAACTCTTTATAGATGCTTTTTAATGTTTGTGTATTTTTTAATTCGTTTAAGTTTTACTGTAAAAAGCGACGTATATTTGTAAAACGCCGACACATCTTTTGCATAATTTTTGAAACCACTATAAAATTCATTCCAAATTCAAGAAATGAAGCCGATTTCATCTTTTGTTTTACGAAATAACAAAACTTGGCTTCGCGGTTTATGACGCAAAAACTGTCCCAAGCGGAATAATACGTTTTTGACGTAACTCATTTGGAGGTAGACAAATTATTTTATACAAAATTATATAATCTTTTACCCATTCAGATGACGTATTACAGCTAAAATTGTTTTAAAACTGCTTAAAAGATACCTGATCAGTCCCCACATCAAATGATTTACAAAAAATATATATTATAATGTAAAGATTGTCTATTCTGCCGATGAATAAGAAATGTTTATCTAAGTTCATTTGATTTTAATGTTGTGCTGATTAAACGGTAGTCTTTTTTTTTTGGAGAAGAAAATAATTTACTATGAAATACATTTTGCGTAATTTAGAATTCAAATATTTTCTTCATCAAAAGTCATCATGTATTTTACTGTTAAACGTAAAACTTGCATTGATTTTGAATAACAATGTAATTAATGTATATTTAAATTCAGATAAACAACAAAAGCCCATCCCAACCAATCGCCTTGAACATTCTTAGAAAAGTTCAATATCTTTTAAAAAGCTTCATATAAAATACATATGTTATTAAAGTAACCAAATAAATTTTAAAAAATAGATTAACTGAAGTAAACGTTGGAACTTTGATTTACTATTGTTAACTATTGTAAACTATAGTTAACTGTAGAACATATTTTTTTGTTATATAGAGGAAAAAGGGAGATTCAGAAAGATAGAAACTTAGTGATCCTGAACGTGACTTGAAAGGCACAATGTTGGGCAAATATATTACATCTCAAAACACAGTGACTTATAGTTTATCTCAATATTTACTCGGTTTGGCATACGTTGGACGAACATCAAAGTCCCAATATATAATGGTCATTTGTCATGCCAAAATTGACTACAATGAACCAACATTGCAAAACCATAATATATTTACCTGGTTTCACGCCATCTTACCATCCGTTAGGCCAAAACTGGGCTCACATTTACAACTCAACGGTAACACTATCCCAACTTACATACCATCGACCAACGTTGATCCGATTTAGTATTCCTGTCTAGGAAATAAATCAAAGAAAAAAATAAAAAATTGCCCTCCTTTCATATACATGAATTGAATATTAATTGCAAAATAAATTAAGTTCAATGGGATGTAAAAAAGTGGGCTTTTCCGGATCCTAAAGTAATTGTCCTTATATGATAGTCAACTATAGCTATACTCTTTTTAGATCCCATTGCAAATACAGGAGAAAAAGACAGCCATGACAAAAACACTAAAGGTACGTGTCATTATATATATATATATATAATATATATATATATATATATATATATATATATATATATATATATATATATATATATATATATAATTCTCCCTCACTTCGATTGTACGAATATAAATTAATGAAGTGATAAATGAATAAAACACAACACTTGTTTACTAGGAACGCTGCTCGCTAGTGCTTTTATTCATTTTAAATACATAACCATTTTATTAAAGCAACAATATAACCCAAATTCATTACACTCCATTTCATTACTATCCTCCATATTTATTACAATCTTTAAATCCTAGCGAGCAAGCTTAGAATGCCTTGCTACCGTATGGCCTTACTATTTATACCCTATATAAACACGTGACATCAAAACAAAGCTTTTCGAACACACTAAATAAAAAACATACTGCACATAATTTTAATCAGATTCCATTATGTAAGTTAAAGACATTATATAATCGGGTATTTAACTATAAAAAAAATAAAACAAGACAGGTTACAAATTGTTTTTTCTTACATATTGGTTTTAATGTTGTGCTGATGAAACGTTAGTCTAATTTATGGAAAAGAAAGTAATTCATTATGAAATACAGTTCAATATAGAATTGAAATATTTGCTACATCAAAAGTCATCTTGTATTTTACTGTTAGACGAAAAACTTGCATTAATATTGGATTATTTAATGTATATTTAAATTCAGATAAACAACAAAAGCCCATCCAAACAAACCGCCATCAACATCACTAGAACAGTTCAATATTTAAAAAAGCTTCATTAAAATACAAAGGTTGTTAATGTTACTAAATAAACTTAAAAAAAAAAGATTGACTATAGTAAAAACTTTGGAACTTTGATTTACTATGAGATAAACTTTGAAACTATAATTTACTATAATAGTAAAAACTTTGAAACTTGGAATTGCTATGGGATGATCTTTGGAAGTAAGATTTACTTAAGTAAAAACGTTGAAACTTTGACTTTCTATTGTTAACTATTGTAAACTATAGTTTACTGTAGTATATCTTTATTAGTTGGATTCAGAAAGACAGAAACTTAGTGATCCTGAACGTGACTTGCTTGGCACTATGTTGGGCCAATATTACATCTCAAAACACAGGGACTTATAGTTTATGCCAATATTTACTCGGTTGGGCATACGTTGGACGAACATCAAAGTCCCCAAATATATTGGTCATTTGTCATGCCAAAATTGACTACAATGAACCAACATTGCATAACCATAATAGATGGACCTGCTTTTACGCCAACTTTCCATCCGTTAGGCCAATACTGGGCTAACATTTAAAACTCAACACCAACATACCTACCATCGACCAACGTTGATCCGATTTAGTATTCCTGTCTAGGAAAAAAATCAAAGATAAAAAAAACAGCAATGCCACCATTTTATTTTCAATAACAAACTAAAAATTTGGAAAAAATTGTCAATTTGAAAATATTTGGCGATGAAACTCTTTTTAGATTCTTTTTAATGTATGTGTATTTTTTAATTCGTTTAAGTTTTCCTGTAAAAACCGACGTATATTTGTAAAACGCCGACGCATATTTTGCATAATATTTGAAACGATTATAAAATTCATTCCAAATTTAAGGAATGAAGCTGATTTCATCTTTTGTTTTACGGTATAACATAACTTGGCTTCGCGGTGTATGAAGCGTAAACTGTCCCAAGCGAAGTAATACATTTTTGACGTAACTCATTGGGACGTAGACAAATTATGTTATACAAAATGAAATAAATGTTTTACCCATTCAAATGACGTGTTACAGCTAAAATTGTTTTAAAACTGCTTAAATGATATCTGATTAGTACCCACATCAAATGATTTACAAAAAATATATCATAATGTAAAGATTGTCTATTCTGCCGATAAATAAGAAGTGTTTATCTATGTTCATTTGATTTTAATTTTGTGCTGATTAAACGGTATTTCTTTTAATGGAGAAGAAAATAATTTACAATGAAACACATTTTGCGTAATTTAGAATTGAAATATTTGCTTCATCAAAACTCTCATTGATTTTGAATTACAGGCGACTCTCGATCTCTCGAAGTTCAAGGGACCGCAAGAAAAGTTCGAGAGATGGAAAGGTTCGAAAGATAGAAAGTAAATAAAATCCGGAATTTTCAGTTCCGATCATCGAAGTTATACTTTTATAGATACCGGAAGTATATGTAAATAAAGTCATTGCACGTTTTCTATCGTATTTTTCAGGTAATATTTACTTGATATCAACAACAATGATCGTACTTCGACTAAATAAAACGAATTCCTAAAGTTTCAATACTTATTTGTTCTTATTTAATGATTACATGAAATCCGAATAGCAATTGTCGGTTTGACTATTCTGCGGCTTGATCGGGTCCTTCACCTGTTCACCAATGTTCACAAGATTTTTCTTAATCGGTGTTTAGTCCTTCAGAAAGGAATTTCTTGTGCAATATTTGCCATACTGGAATTTTGTCGACTCTAATAAAAGTTCATAGCCTATGGAAACTTATCGATTTGACTAAAAATTCTCGACTCGTTTTCAAGTCAAAATAAGTTGTGAATTTAAAAACAGTTTATAATTTACCAATAATAATCAATCAATTATATCAACACACGGACTATCCACAGGTGAAGTGTCATCTATGTAAAAAAACACCAAATTAACACCTCAATGCCAAGCCCCAGGCTTTCACTGTTTTCCAGGTAAGTTCAGGCTGCATCAATTTTACGCTTGATTGGTTTGTATACAGACGCAATGAAAACTTCGAGAGATAGAGAGTAAAATTCAATGAAATATGTGTAACGGGACCCATGATTTAGTTCGAGAGATAGAAGTTCGAGAGAACAGGAGTAAATTTGTTTAGTTATATAGAGGAAAAATGGGACCGGAGGTTCACATCGAGAGATCAGAGTTCGAGCCATCGAGAGTCACATGTAATTAATGTATATTTAAATTCAGATAAACAACAAAAGCCGATCCCAACCAACCGCCATCAACATTCTTAGAACAGTTCAATATTTTCTAAAAAGCTTCAATAAAATACATATGTAGTAAAAGTAACCAAATAAATTAAAAAAAATAGATTAACTATAGTAAAAACATTGGAACTTTGATTTACTATTGTTAACTATTGTAAACTATAGTTTACTGTAGGACATATTTTTGTTAGGAAGATTCAGAAAGATAGAAAATAAGTGATCCTGAACGTGACTTGGTTGGCACTATGTTGGGCCAATATTACATCTCAAAACATAGTGACTTATAGTTTATGCCAATATTTACTCGGTTGGGCATACGTTGGGCGATCATCAAAGTCCCAATATATAATGGTCATTTGTCATGCCAAAATTGACTACATACAACTTACATACCATCGACCAACGTTGATCCGATTTTGTATTCCTATCTAGGAAATAAATCAAAGAAAAAAATGAAAATTCCCCTCCTTTCAGATACATGAATTGAATGATATTAATTGCAAAATAAATTACGTTCAATAGGATGTAAAAAAAGTTGGCTTTTCCGGATCCTAAAGTAAATGTCCTTATATGATAGTCAACTATATATATAAATTAATGAAGTGATAAATGAATAAAACACAACAGTTGTTTAGTAGGAACGCTGCTCGCTAGTGCTTTTATTCAATTTAAATACATAACCATTTTATCATACCAACAGTATAACCCAAATTCATTACACTCCATTTCATTACTATCCTCCATATTTATTACAATCTTTAAATCCTCGCGAGCAAGCTTAGAATGCCGTGCTACCGCATGGCTTTAGTATTTATACCCCATATAAACACTTGACATCAAAACAAAGCTTTTTGAACACACTAAATAAAAAACATACTGCACATAATTTAAATCAGATTCCATTATGTAAGTTAAAGACAATATATAATCGGGTATCTAACTATTAATCAATCAACATTCTTAGAACAGTTCAATATTTTTTTTAAAAAGCTTCAATGAAATACATATGTAGTAAAAGTAACCAAATAAATTTTATAAAAATAGTTTAACTACTGTAAACCAACTTTTATTCGCGACGACTTAATTTCGCGATTTACAAGGAATAAATTAGTTCGCGACGATTAATTTTCGCGATCAAGTCTTTTGGATCTCTAGTTTTATAGACAATTACACTTTAAGGACACGGCTCTCGCGAACTTCGCGAAAATTTATCGCTCGCGAATAAAAGTTGGTTTACAGTATAGTTAAAACATTGGAACTTTGATTTACTATTGTTAACTATTGTAAACTATAGTTTACTGTTGTATATTTTTGTTAGGGAAATTCAAAAAGATAGAAACTTAGTGATCCTGAACGTGACTTGGTTGGTACTATGTTGGGCTCACATTTACAACTCAATGCAAATACTATATCAACTTACATACCATTGACCAATGTTGATATGATGTAGTATTCCTGTCTAGGATATAAATCAAAGAAGAAAAAAGGAAATTCCCCTCCTTTCAGATACATGAATTGAATGATATTAATTGCGAAATAAATTAAGTTCAATGGGATGTTAAAAAAGTTGGCTTTTCCGGATCCTAAAGTAAATGTCCTTATATGATAGTCAACTATAGCTATTCTCTTTTTAGATCCCATTGTAAATACCGGAGAAAAAGACAGCCATGACGAAGACACCAAAGGTATGTTTCATTATATATATTCTCCCTCATTTCGTTTGTCCGAATATAAATTAATGAAGTGATAAATGAATAAAACACAACAGTTGTTTAGTAGGAACGCTGCTCGCTAGTGCTTTTATTCAATTTAAATACATAACCATTTTATCATACCAACAGTATAACCCAAATTCATTACACTCCATTTCATTACTATCCTCCATATTTATTACAATCTTTAAATCCTAGGGAGCAAGCATAGAATGCCGTGCTACCTCATGGCCTTACTCTTTATACCCTATATAAAAACGTGACTTCAAAACAAAGCTTTTCAAACAAACAAAATAAAAAGCAAAATGCACATAATGTTAATCAGATTCCATTATGTAAGTTTAATATATTATATAATCGGGTATTTAACTATAAAAAAAAGAATAAAACAAGATATGTTACAAATTGTTTTTTTTTACAAATTGGTTTTAATGTTGTGCTAATGAAACGTTAGTCTAATTTATGGAAAAGAAAGTAATTCCTTATGAAATACATTTTGCGTTATTCAGAATTGAAATATTTGCTTCATCAAAAGTCATCATGTATTTTACTGTTAAACGAAAAACGTGCATTAGTATTGGATTAATTAATATATATTTAAATTCAAATAAACAACAAAAGTCCATCCAAACCATCCGCCATCAACATCATAAGAACAGTTCAAAATTTTTAAAACGCTTCATTAAAATACATAGGTTGTTGAATTAACTAAATAAACTTAAAAAAAAGATTGACTATAGTACAAACTTTGGAACTTTGATTTACTATGAGATAAACCTTGAAACTATAATTAACTATAGTAGTAAAAACTTTGAAACTTGGAATTGCTATTGGATAAATTTTGGAAGCATGATTTACAAAATAAAAACTTTCAAACTTTGATTTTCTATTGGTAATTTATTGTAAACTATAGTTTAATGTAATATATTTTTGTTAGGGAGATAAAGAAAGATAGAAACTTAGCGATCCTGAATGTGACTAAGTTGGCACTATGTTGGGCCAATATTATATCTCAAAACACGGTGACTTATAGTTTATGCCAATATTTACTCGGTTGGGCATACGTTGGGCGAGCATCAAAGTCCAAATATATAATGGTCAGTAATCATGCCAACATTGACTACAATGAATTAACAATGCATAACCACAACAGATGGACCTGCTTTCACGCCAAACATCCGTTAGGCCGATACTGGGCTAACATTAAACGAGGTAAATTATTGACAAGCAAGTTGATGAAACAAGAAAATCAGCAGTCTCGTTTAAAGTCATCATTTCGTAAGTTCTATCGTCGATACAATGACCTGTCAGCAAGTACAATTTATCGTTGAGTCAAATGCTGACTGACGTTTTTCATAGCAATTGTTAGTCCACCATTTATACACTGAATTGACGACGGATTTGTTTCGTTATTTCCTGATCATGACAACGAGCACACGGCGGGTGTGACCGGTCGGCAGGGGATACTCACTCCTCCATAACACCTGATCCTACTTCTGATGTTTCGGAAGTCCGTGTTTGCTCTGCTATGATTTTGTATATTGTTTAATGGACTTTGAGATTGAATACCTTTCGTTATCTCCATATCCTTCATTTAAAACTCAACACCATCATACCTATCATCGACCAACGTTGGTCCGATTTAGAATTCCTCTCTAAGAAATAAATAAAAGATAGAAAACTCTCTTCCTTTCAGATACATGAATTGAATGATATCAATTGCAAAATAAATAATTTCAATTGGATTTAAAGAAGTAGGTTTTCCGGATCCCAAAGTAATCATCATTATATGATAGTAAACAATAGCTATACTATTTTTAGACGCCAGTACAAATACAGATGAAAAAGACAGCAATGACAAAGACACCAAGGGTAAATATTATCAGATTCCTTCATGTAAGTTTAATACATTATATAATGGGGACTTTAAATGTAAAAAAAACAATATAACAAGACACTTTATAATTTTTTTTTTTTTTTTTTTTTTTTTTTTAACATAGAGAAAGAGATTTAACTTAAAAAAAACAATTTCGCCAAAATTTCATGTATCTTCTTGAAAAATAGCTTACTTATTTCAACCGTGTTGCCTATATTTTTCCCAAAATTGTTTTACAATGAATAAAGTGAGCCGTTCCAAGCAAAAACCCCCTTATGTCAAAAATTTTTCAAAATGACTTTTTTCTTGAAAAATGATGCAGAACTTTAGGTGAATATAACCTGTAAAAAATTACAGGTGTATCTTGCTCTGTTACGGATTTACAGGTATTCAAAGTATGCATTATTTTTACAGCTGACGTATTTTATAAAATTTTCTCGTGTAGCGACGACGACGTTATAGCGACGTAATAAAAACATGAATTACTTATATGAAATACCTAGGTATTATATTGCCGTTTTGATTTATATATGTGCTAAATTTGTTGTAAAAAATATATTTTTTATTAAAAAGTTCAGTTTATTCTTTTGTGATATTTATTAAAAATATGTCAATGGTGTTCAAATAGCCCTATGATTCGCTGTTGAAATGTCTTTTATAAAGAAAAATTCACTTTTAATTTTACCACTTAAGTTCAGTCCAAATCTTTCAAAACCAGCAACAACAAAAATATTTTCGTTCCCATTAATTTATATTTTTTGATAATTGATGTTAATTACATGTCTAACCTTTGCCTTCTAAACAGCGACCAAAAAAGACAGCATTAAGAGGCAGGGGCTTGCGCTTTTATCAATGAACCTCGCCGTAAGGATTTTGTAAAGTATGGTATTTCAATGTAAAAAATGAGTACCAATTATCCTTTTTTCTAAATGCTCAAGTACATATGCATTTCCTTTCCTTAATTATGTCCTAGATTGTTAAAATATATTAGAAGGAAGGGGGGAGAGGGCAATGAAAGAATAAATATAAAGTACTAGTATAAAGGCAATCAGACTATATAACAAGAAGTCCAAGTGTTCTGAAAGTGTGTGTGGGGGGGGGGGGGGTTAAGTAGGTTACTTTTGTGTCTTATTCTTTTAGTTCAATTTACATGGAGACCAGTCCTTCGCATGAGTCTGTATAAACCGCGGCCCCGAGTCGCAGTATAAGTGCTGGCACGAAAAAGATCCCTCGCTGCTTAAAGGTCCTAAGTGCCGGTGTAACGTTGAATATTGACCCGTGTTGAAAATTGACCCGGGGGTCATTTTTCAACGTTGAATATTGAACCGGGGTCATTTTTCAACGTTGAATATTGAGACCAAAAGTCGTTGAATTTATACCCGGGGTCATTTTTCAACAGCTTGATATTTTTTTTTCTTACACCTGATGATGTCAACAAGTTGAAAATTGACCCTGTTGAATATTGACCACACCTCAAAGTTTGAACATTTTTTTTAGCTGGGAAGTTGTTTTACGAGATTTATCATGCAATATCACTTTATTTATATTTCGGTTTCAATTTTTTCCCTTTTCAAGAATAATAGAAATAAACATACAGTATCACCCCGTGTATACAAGTACATTTTGAACAGTGCACGGACTTAGTTATCTTCAAGCATGACAACTTTATTTTTGACAATACTTTCCAAAATCCATGGCATCCATAAATAACTACAAAACAACGAATAGGGCATAAAACAAAAATCTTAAAAATCAGCAATCTAGAAAGTAGCGCTATATATATTGATCAGGTGGGTGGAACATCCCATCTAGTCAAATTCAATATAAAGATAACAAAATTTATAGCCTAAGAATTAGAATGAAACACATCGACCAAAATGATTCCAGATGGCAATGATAGGTTATATTTGTGAAAAGAGCAATATAGCGACCATAGCATGTAAGTAATGCTGACTTTAAATAAATTGTTGAAACCCCTGTAACAATTAACTTATTTGTCGGTAGACTGTCTCGGCTTGATTGCTTTCGGACCATAACCTTGAGAATGAGATTATTCTTATTCTAAAACATTCTTATTCTATAGAATGTGATTCCTATTTGATTTTTTGTTATTTCTATTCCATTATTTGTAATTTGTATTCGATAAATTGCTATTCCAATTACAGGAAATATGATTCATATATCATAAAATTTACATGTTTTTTTTTCTCGAAAACACGCGTTTCCTATTCGATGTCATTAATATTTAAAACAATTGGTTGCTAGTCGCTAATTTTGTCATTCCTATTCGATAATTTTTTTTATTCGATAATTATTTGGCTTATATGCAATAAAGTTGTTCTTCGAAAACATACTAGCATCCATTTCTATTCGAAAAAATACTATTCCTATTCGATAAACTTCTCATCTTATTACATAATTTTATCTCTATGATCTCCTATGCGATGTTTTTTTCAATAATTGCCATGATTGCATTCTGGGAATTATGACAAATTAAACTAGAATTGTTTGTAAACTCAATTAAATAGGAATGTAAAGTTTCACATTATTATCGAATATAAATCATTTTATCACATAGATTTACAAAACAAAATTTGAAAATTTTGGGAATAAGGCACAAGTTTTCTCTCTTCAAGACTTAGAGACTAGGGATCAGCATAAATTAAGCTGTTGCTATTTAATATTAAATAAATGTGTTTCGTTTTATACATTGATGGAGTAATTATAGAGGATTTAGTTATTAAGAATGCTAATTTAATTATTTGATTATGTCTAGTATCAATTTCTGACAAAGATATCCAATATGTATTAATATAAAGTACATGTACATGTAGATACTAATTAAAGACTTCAAGGCATTGTTACGTCTCATCAATTACGGAACATAATAAAAAATATTAATACAAGTTGTAGTAATTTTTTTTCAGAAACATCAAGTCATATTCTATATTATCTTTAATTTAGAAATCAATACTATTTCTGTTTTTACAAAAATTTTTCTTCATTTTAACACTTGTTCTATGAGAAAACCTGGCAGGGGGGGGGGGGTCGATTTCACTCACTTTAATGATTTTTTCATAAAGAACTCCTGCAATATAGCATATGATCACAAGAAAAAAAACATGAAGTCAATATGCATTTCAGATTCTATATACAAACAGTAGCTCAAGTCTTTATGCTGTTTTATACTTAATCATGTGATCAAGTCAGAGAGCTTAGAATAAAAGGTGACATCACCTTTTTGTGCTAAATAGGTGCTATCACCTATTTGAAGAAGTGGTATCACATATTCGAAAAGGTGATATTACCTATTTGAGTTTCTTACAACAGTCATTAATGAATGATCCCTATAATATATAGATTACCACTGGAACCAAGAAAATTTGGACTACCCAGTTTTCATGCGTTTTCTACGATTTTCTTGTTGTTTACATGATATATAAGTGAAATAAATTAATTTGTAAGCAAAAAAAAAAAACTACAGCTGTTCGACGGGAAAAGGTGATATCACCCAATCGAATAGGCGATATCACCTATTCGAATAAGTGATATCACCTTTTTGAATTGGTGATATCACAAATTCAAATCAAATAGGTGATATTATATAAATATTGCATGTAGTTGTGTGTAACATTGAAAATTTTCACCCCAAGAAAACCATTGTCAACCGAGGCGCAGCCGAGGTTGACAATGGTTTTCTTGGGGTGAAAATTTTCAATGTTACACTCAACTACATGCAATATTTATTATATTATACTGAATGTTTTATACAAATGCATATTACAGTGAACCGTGCGCGCATGAATTCCGCGCAGTCGCTATTTTTTGAATTACCACTCGTCGTCAAGCAATGTTGACTGTTGCGACGCAGGAGGGCGTGGCTTCATTTTTCATCGGTAAGTAGTGTTTTTTATCAAATGTTTCTCGACGAATCAGATTCAAGTAATTTACATGAAAGTAAAATATCATCTATTGGAAAAGGTGATATCACTTATTCAAATAGGGGATATTACCTTTTCTAGTAAATATAAAAAACGGGGCCTCATACCTATGAATTAAGTCACAGTAGTGAAAACCCAATCATAAATATGTGTTTTTATGCTGTTGAATTTTGAACCGGTTTCATGATCAAAATTCCACGACCCGGCTCAGTTTTCAACGGATTAGGGTCTAAATTCAACACCTTTGGTCTCAGTATTCAACGTTGAAAAATGACCCCCGGGTCAATTTTCAACCCGGGTCAAAATTCAACGTTACACCGGTTATAGGAATATTTGCAGCTCTCCATGCACCAGCAAGTGGCGGCGTCTCCTGATGAGTTAAAAAATTCTCTAGATGGACGTTTAACAACATTATCATTTAATATATTTAAATTTAAAAATTGAAAAAGGGTCATCATCTTAAGTTTCACTGCAAAGGATAAAAGAGGACAATTTATCTAGAAACCTTTTTTTAATTCAAGATATTTCCGAAGTTTGCTAAAAACATGTTTTTGTACAATATATATCTGACTTTTGAGTATGACATCTGTAGCGGACAGTAAACTAGTAAAGGGAACTTACACGTATACTACCTCGCTTGGGTGCTAG
>NW_026920203.1:0-17014 GCF_032062105.1 Saccostrea cuccullata
ATCACAATGAAGGTGTGTGTCTGAAATACTGATGCCTCTATATGCTATTTTGATGGCAAAAGTTAGTTTCTAAGTTATTTTGTATTGTTTTATGGACTTTGTGATTGAATGCTGTTCGTTATCTCCATGTCCTTCTTTCCCAAATGCAAATCAAAATCCAAGCCCAAAATCAAAATTAAAAAGAATTGCTCCACAGAGCCAAAATGAATTTGAACTACCTTATATATACTGGATTCCGAAACTTCATAAGAATCCTTACAAACAAAGATACATTGTAGGTTCCAGTAAATGTTCAACCAAGCCTCTTTCCTTACTCCTCACTAAGATATTAACAGTAGTGAAGGAAAAACTTCAAGAGTACTGTGCAACTATATATTCAAGAAGTGGTGTGAATCAGATGTGGATACTAAAAGTTTGGACAATTTGAAATCACAAGACTTTACAAAAATCAACAGCTTAAAAACTTACGACTTTTCAACTTTATACACAACAATTCCCCACGACAAATTATAATCCAGGCTTTTTGATATCATTGACAGCTGCTTCCTCAATAAAAATGGAACTCGTAAATTTACTTACCTCGTCATTGGTCATTTGCAAAATTATTTTGTTAAAACAGATTCTGATTGCACACATAAGTACTCTGAAGTTGACATCAAGAAGATTCTTGAGTTTCTGATTGACAATATCTATGTGGTTTTTGAAGACCAGGTATTCCAACAATCTATTGGAATTCGCATGGGTACCAATTGCGCCCCGTTATTAGCAGACCTATTTTTGTATTCATAGGAAGCAGAATTTGGGCAAAATCTTGCGTGGAAAGAAGAAAACACTTGTGGTGGCGTTCAACTCAACATTCAGATATATAGACGACGTACTGTCAATTAATAATGGTAATTTCCATTATTGTGTCGATACGATATATCCTGGTGAGCTTGAGATAGAAGATACCACAGAGTCTGACACATGTTTCATACTTGGATATTTTACTTGAAAAAGACACCTAATGGTTATCTAATAACCAAGCTATATGATAAACGTGATGACTTTAACTTTTCTATAGTCAACTTCCCTTACTTATGCAGCAATATACCTTCATCGCCTGCATACGGAGTATATATATCAGTTGATTCGATACGCAAGAGCATGCTCTACGTACGTACAATTTTTAAACGAGGTTGATTATTGACAAACAATTTGTTGAAACAAGAATATCAGCAGTTTCGTCATCATTTCGTAAGTTCTATGGTCCATACAATGACATTGTCAGCAAATACAATTTATCATTGAGTGAAATGCTGACTGACGTTTTTCATACTAACTGGTAGTCGATTACTAATATTTACACACTGAATTGACGACGGAATTTTCCTTTATTTCCCGATCATGACAAGAAGCACACGGCGGGTGTGACCGGTCGGCAGGGAATGCTCACTCCTCCATGGCACCTGATCCCACCTCTGATGTTTCGGGGGTCCGTGTTTGCTCTGCTCTTATTTTGTATTGTTTTATGGACTTTGAGATTGAGTACTGTTCGTTATCTCCATATCCTTCTTCCTACCAAAATAGTATTGTCACAAGAATCGACTTTTGAATAAGAGGGTTCTAAGACAAACCTTTCAAAAGGTATGACAAAAGTTAAAATTTTAAATTTCAGTTTTATTAGATGATTGAAGCTTTGAAAATCTGTGTTAATGTACAGAGATTTCGTCATTTGCTGAGATTGAATGCAATTAAATGTATGCAAGTATTAAATAAATATTGCACACTCCTAATGATTAAGTCTATTTGTATACAAATGGGAATCTTACTAGTTTTTTGGGGGGCTTTGTTTAAGCTTTTTATTATTGAACCTGTTAAAGCCGAACTCACCTGTCTCTTTGCTTAGAACTATTTATTCAGTATTATGGTAATTAGTAAACG
Organism: Saccostrea cuccullata; assembly: GCF_032062105.1. NCBI lineage: Eukaryota > Metazoa > Mollusca > Bivalvia > Ostreida > Ostreidae > Saccostrea > Saccostrea cuccullata. The sequence continues at coordinate 1,924 of NW_026920203.1, forward strand.
ACTTGCATAATCAATGAATATTATTTACAGTCATGCTTCTCAATAATGCAATGTTCAAATAAAAGGGTTCTGAAGAAATATAATTAATATTTGCATGAAATGAGAAAAAACACAAGGAATTGTCCACCCACGTTTTGTTATTTGAACAATAAATTAGTTGGTTCAAGACGGCGCATTCAAGCTCACATATTAGCAAAATCTGAATTTTGGTTGACCGCAAAAGAATGTTAAAAACGGTCATATTTATTTGGTAAACTTGTCTCCTAAGGATCATTTGAGGTCAATCCAGTCCAATTATACAACTGTAGCAGGTACATTTTTAAAAATTTTTTTTATCGATTCCTTTTTTTATTTTTTTTTTTTTATCATTTTATTTAGAAAGTCTAAGAAATCAATAAAATTTTGTGGTAGATAAAAAGAGTCTTGCTTATATTAGATAAAAGAATATTAAAACGATTAAATTTTTATGGTAGATAAAAAGAGTCTTGCTTAAGGATCCTATATATTTATTTATTAGTAGCAGGAATATTATAACAAGACACAAGAACTGTTGTTGTGTCGTGAAACTCTACATGTAGATAAATGGACGACCTTGTATACAAAAACTATAGCAATTATAATTCCAATTGCTGAGTTGCTATTTCTCAATTAATTTTGATTTGAAAAATTTCTTTGATAGCTACCCTGTGAAACAAAAAAAGAAGATAAATTCAGCTTTTCCATCATTACGTTCTCTAATTTATGCGATAGTATACCAATATCAAACGGAAATGTGTTTACATTTCCGAATTGATTCGAAAGCAAGAACATGCTCTGAGTATCATCAATGTATAAACTAAGGAGAAAACTGACAAATTAGTTGAAATAACCAGGATCTCATACAAACAGCGCACTGTGGTGCATGTAACTGATCGACAAAGTATGCTTGCTCATCCTAGGCACCTGATCCAGGATCATTCAATTTCCAAGGATCCGTGATTATGCCCTGTTGAGGATTCGGTTTGTTTGATGAATTTATGAGATTCTTTATTCTCTGTTATCCTAACGATTTACTCTCTATTTTGCCAAGACACCTTTGTGAGTTCTCTGTTGAAAATGTTTTAGGTAAAGGTTTTCTTTTTTAAGATTGATATATTTTTTTTCTTTTCCTCAATTAGAAATACCGGTTATTGATTCCGATTGTTTATTCGACATAGAAAACACGGAAAGCATGTCTTAGAACGAAAATAATTATACTCCCCCTGATAAAAGGGTTTTATGACTATATATGATTGACATTGGAATTGCTTTTTAAATTTAACTTGATTTCCATACATTTGATAGAATGCCTTAATTAATGACAATCACTATTTACTTAACAAATGGACTGGTCAAAGGACTGTTAAACAGGTCGGAGAGAATACTCGAAATCGGGTATTATCCGTGAAATCGCGTATAATACTCGATATTAGGGTATCGTTGAATCCCCGAAATCGAGTATTCCGTGCAACTTTCTATAAAAACTAAAGAATAAAGCAACGGCACATTATGCCAGTAACTGTTACTTGTACATCAGTATCTTGTTGATTTATTTTTATTAAACTTAATTCATAAGGTTCTCAAATAACTTTTAAATCACACAACAAACACTGCTGGGGTAACAAAGAGGACACAATGGCGTTATTATTTTTCAATATAATTTCTAAAAACAAATAACTACACTTCGTTTGTCTTTATTTCCCATTAAAGAATTCCATATACTTTATTTTCTAATTTGTGCACTATTCACAAAACGTGAAATTTTAAAGAAATTAAACGACTAACGCCGTGTTATGTATTTTTACTGAAAAATGTATGGCGTCCCTTTCTCGTGAAATATAAATTACTCCTAACAGTTAGAGAGTACATTATAAGCGAGTCATAATTGTATATCTCTGCCATTATAGAATACCAACGTTATTATAAAGAAGAAAATAAAATAAGATGAAATAAATACCCACGGGAAAACAGTTTGAAAATAGCTAATTGAAGCGGAGTATCTTTTTTTATGTCAATTTAGCATGAAATGTTTATTTCAAAGACACCGTAAATTTTTTGGTTGCATTTTAATCGATAAAAAATATACTATTTTACCTTTATTTTATGCATTTTGTGAAAATTGAGAGCGAGAAGTCATATGAACAGGATTTTCGTGTTTCTTTTAAAGGGGGGGGGGTTATAAATAAAAGTCAAATGTGTACATCTTTTCATGAAGTTAAAATACATTGAATTTCTCAATATAGATCGAGGTAAAGTCATATTGATATATGAATTACATAGTCAAGTTTTCACATTTCTTATAGTTTTTACGTTTATGAACATGTTAATGAACAATCTGAAATAATGGAGTGTTCAATTGCCTTGGAAACTCTTGTCTTACTTTTTGGGAATATAATTCCTCATCGGACATTAAAATTTCATAAAAATCGTAGCCATTTCCCTTCTTTATTATAGGCGTCGGAACCGGGGGGGGGGGGGGGGGGGGGGGGGGGCCCCCCCCCCCCCCCACTTCTTTCCCAATATATACTTTGACACCTCGCAGTATAGGCTAACAATGGGTAAAGTTTTGGTGTTTGGAGAAAAATTTAGGTACTAAAGTTCGAACCCCCCCCCCCACTCTTCCTTACTATTAAAAATATATGACCGAGTTTAACCGACCGTGACATTCAAAGAGAGGTCTCTTAGACACATGTATAACACAGTCGAGGTTGTTTTGTCAGAGGTGGTCAAGAAGCCTTTAGCCCCCCCCCCCCTTTTTGAAGTCGCCAGGAAATGGTAAAATATTGATGACTTAGCGAAATTAAACGATCAACAGTTATGTTCTCTCATAAATTGTATTCCTGAAACTATCACTGTCTCTGCTAAAATTTTGAAGACATATTCTGCAAATATGTTTGAATGATAAATAAAAAAAGAGAAGATTTTCAAAAAAAAGAGAAAGAGGGTTCTTTTAGCCGAAATTTTAGACATTTTTATCATTACATTATTTATACATTCAAAAATAAATTTGATTTTATGCACAAGATGAATGTGAAAGTAATTAATGACGCATAAATTAATTAGATAGGATAGACAATCTCTTGTTTATACATGGCATCATATCTGGTGTGTGAAATGTGTTTCCGTATAATTTGATTTATTTACAAATTGTTCATGTTTGTCGTGTTGATGTGGAATTATTATAAATTCCTGAATTCTGATACTTTACAATTCTGTTGTGTTGGGAATGAACATTAGGAAGATGCATATACTTTCAACATAAGGTAAAATATAAAGCAAATCGAACGCCTTTTTGTGGGCAGATCATGAAATGTTATGAGCTCCACGGGTATTTGTTGTCCCGAGCGCATTAATCTTGACGCCCAAATTCTTACTTGGCTAGTGATATCTTTAGAAAACGTGTATCTAGATGAAAGTTAACTCGGCAACATGCGCCACCCCATTCTTTAAGTTTTATTAGGTGTTTACACCTCCTATACCCGATTTCGCGGATTCAACGATACCCTAATATCGAGTATTATACGCGATTTCACGGATAATACCCGATTTCGAGTATTCTCTCCGACCTGTTAAAGCAACATTAAAGAAACACGACACGCAATAGATCGTTTATAGATTCCATTTTTACATTTTCACGATCAATTATGCCATTGCTATATGTAAATAAGGAAGGGGTCATCGATGATACTTCAATATTAGTTTTCCTCTTCCTCATCGCTGTCGATTTAGTTAATTAAAACATTTGATGAGAAAAGGGCATCATTTATCACACATTACTTAATTAAGTGAGTTGAATGAAGACAATTTTAACCTTTGTAAAAAGATTTTAATAAATACCATTTATAGAAATTACAATCGCATCAATTTCTCTAAAAATCAAGAATTTTTAGCGTTTTGTTGAAGCATTATGGAATGACCGTATAAAGTAAGGAAAAATTTATCAATATTCATCAAAAGCATTTGTAAGCTGTTAAGTCCAAGCGCTGTTATTCAGTATGAAAGGAAAAGTAAAATTGATTTCGTAAGCTCGTAAATTACAAATCAGTTTAACATTTTTCTTAATAAAAGTTTAGAAAATATAAGCTGATTTTTTAGTTCTAATGAAATATATAAAGGTAATGAACAAAATTAAAGATCAAAAGTCCATTAAACAATATAAATTTCTAGCAGAGCAAAAACGGACCTCCAAAAACATCAGAGGTGGCATCAGGTACCATGAAGAAGTGAGCCTCTTCCGCCGATCGATCACACCCGCCGTGTGCTCGTTGTCATAATCGGGAAATAACGGAAAAAATCCGTCGTCAATTCATTGTATAAATAATGGACTAACAATTGGTATGAAAAACGTCAGTCAGCATTTCACTCAATGATAAATTGTATTTGCTGACAAGGTCATTGTATCGACCTTAGAACTTACGAAATGATGACTTTAAACGAGACAGCTGATATTCTTGTTTCATGAACTTGCTTGTCAATAATTTACCTCGTTTTAGAAATTGTTCATATGTAGAGCAAGCTCTTGCGTATCGAATCAACTGAGATATATACTCTGTATGCAGGTGATGAAGGTATATTGCTGCATAAGTAAGGGAAGTTAACTATAGAAAAGTTAAAGTCATCACGTTTATCATCAATCTGATTAAAATCAGATCCTTTGATCCGCTCACATAGATCGATACACCTTGTCTAGCGATCTATGTGAGCGGATCAAAGGATCTGATTTTAATCAGATTGGTTTATCATATAGCTTGGTTATTAGATTACCATTATGTCTTTTTCAAGTAAAATATCCAAGTATGAAAAGGTGTCAGACTCTGTGGTATCTTTTATCTCAAGCTCACCAGGATATATCGTATCGACGTAGGAATGGAAATTACCATTATTAATTGACAATACGTCGTCGATATATCTAAATGTCGAGTTGAAGGCCACCGCAAGTGTTTTCTTCTTTTCACGCATAGGATTTTGCATACATTCTGCTTCATATGAATATAAAAATAAGTCTGCTAATAACGGAGCGCAATTTGTACCCATGCGAATTCCAATAGATTGTTGGAATACCTGGTCTTCAAAAACCACATAGATATTGTCAATCAAAACCTCAAGCATTTTCTTGATGTCAACTTCAGAGTACTTATGTGTGCAATCAGAATCTGTTTTAACAAAATAATTTTGCAAATGACCAATGACGAGGTAAGTAAATTTACGAGTTCCATTTTTATTGAGGAAGCAGCTGTCAATGATATCAAAAAGCTTGGATTATAATTTGTCGTGGGGAATTGTTGTGTATAAAGTTGAAAAGTCGTAAGTTTTTAAGCTGTTGATTTTTGTAAAGTCTTGTGATTTCAAATTGTCCAAACGTTCTTTAGAATTTTTTAGTATCCACATCTGATTCACACCACTTCTTGAATATATAGTTGCACAGTACTCTTGAAGTTTATCCTTCACAACTGTCAATATTTTGGTGAGGAGTAAGGAAAGAGGCTTGGTTGAACATTTACTGGAACCTACAATGTATCTTTGTTTGTAAGGATTCTTATGAAGTTTCGGAATCCAATATATATAAGGTAGTTCAAATTCATTTTGGCTCCGTGGAATATTAAAAGTATTCAAAACTGACAGGTGATTTTGAAGAATTTCTTTCTTAGAAAGGGAAGTATGCTGACAAATTCATTGTATCAACCATAAAAATTACTAAAAGATGACTTTAACGAGACTGGTAATATTGCTTCCGTGATTTGTCTGTCGATTATTCAATTCGTTTTAGAAATTGTTCATATATAGAGTATGCTCTTGCGTATCGAACTGAGTATAAAAATCCGTATGTGTGTGATGAAGGTATATCACTGCATAAGTAAGGGAAGTTGACGATAAAGAAAATTAAAGTACCATTGTTAAAATTTTACTTTCAACTATTCCATCATTTCCTTGGAATTTTAAATATCTACAATATTCATCTTGTTGACTTGAATTTTCAAATATATTGTTGTTTATAGTTCTCCCACAGCTTCTCCTACATGAGTGTTAACATTTAGTGAGGATTAAAGAAAGAGGCTTCGAGGAAGATTTACTGGAACCTGTATCTTTGCTTGTAAGGATTTTTATCAAGTTTTTGAATCCAATATAAATATGATAATTTAAATTTATGTTGGTTGTTGGAAATATCAAAGATATGTTATATTAAACTTATTGAAACAAAATTTTATTATCAGTTCACTTTTGTATTCAGATAAAGTAGAATTATTCAATAACTTCAACATGGGAAAAAAACATTTGCTTTGGCTTTCAACCTAGCATTTCAATACATCGACGACGTTTTGTCTATTAACAATACTTATTTTATTCATCTTTTATCAATCTAGTTAATAGTGAATGTATATGTGCTATCCGTTAACCCCATATATCAAAGCTGCTTCTCAAAGCAGAATAAAATACATAACTTCAGCCGTATTTAGGACATAACCCTAACCCAAACTGGCGGAAGAAGAGAACACTCGAGCCTCTGTGGTTAAAAAGTTCCTGTGGTTCAATCGGTAGCGCACATTGCTACAAAGATATCATAGTAAACATTATAGAAAGACACTGCGACAGAATAGACACTGATAAAGGGGAGGTAATCTAAATACAACATTTGCTTTTCTCGATTATGAGCCATTTGATTAATTTGTGAATAATGAATTCGTCTTCACAATAACAGAGTTATGAATCCTGTATATTTTTTTTCAGAAATGAAATTTTACTTTATATTGCTTATTATTTTTATCTTATTTTGGAACAAGGCTTCTGGAGTATTTGACTTTTTAAATATAAAAAATAATCCTTTTTACATGTTTAAATCTAATTAATGCTTCCGGTGAATTATTATGTCCTGCCAACCATGAATCATTACCTAAACAAGAAGACCATGGGCCACATCGCTCACCTGAGTAACTTTTGCCATTCTGTCATTTAACAGATTTCCCCCTTTCTACCTATCTTGACCTTGACAATCCTAATTGACCATGATTCAAACAATTTAGAATCTACACAACCCCAGGATGCTTCCACATAAGTTTCAGCTTTTTTAGTCCATTTATTCCCGAGAAGAAGATTTGTAAAGTTTTTCCCCATATACTTTGATGTAAAAAAAATTTGTTTCCTTTTGTAGCCCCTCCATACCCCCGAAAGTCATGATTTTTACAATTGAGAATCTACACTACCCAAGGATGCTTCCATATAAGTTTCGGTTTTTCTTGCCCAGTGGTTCTTGAGAAGATTTTTTTTAATTACCCAACCCCATTGTATTGTATTTTCTTGATTATCTCCCCTTAGAACAAAACTTGACTCTTTATTTTAATAAGGTAAATACCCCTTCACCCAAGGATACTTTGTACCAAGTTTGGTTAAAATTGGCTCAGTGGTTCTTGAGAAGCAGTTGAAAATGTGAAAAGTTTTCAGACGGACAGACAGGCAGCTAGACAGACGGACGACGGACAACGGGTGATCAGAAAAGCTCACCTGAGCTTTCAGCTCGAGTTAGCTGAAAAGATAGTTGCTTATAGAAAAATTCAAATAAAATTTGAAACAGTTTCAATATTGTATGTTAAAATTTATTTCAGTTCACTTTAAAAATGCATACACTAACTAGTCCATTAGTACACATCATTGTTTTTATGGCAATTGCTTTGGAGTACTGTCGTTATTCGGGACTCTGACCCGGTGCCAGGTAGAACCGTTTGGTCAGCGTGGACCACGTACACGGCATTTGCTTGTGGCCGGCATTGGTCTGCCACTGAGGGTCGTACGCCAGGGCCTCCTTCACGTCAATTAGCATGTCTTCCAAATGTTCCTCCAGATAGTTGTCCTTAAAAATCTGTATCACGTTGTGGAAAAACCAGGAACCTAGATGTGGCCTCCGCCAAGCATAATAGCCTGAAAGAACGGTTGATTATTTTTTAACTTGTTTAAAAATTCGAATAAAAGTTTTGCAAAAAATTGTTTATCTTATCTAAATATTTATTTTTGTAATTGATATACCTATGACAAATAACAATGAAATATGGCAGAAAATATAATGTGCAATGCATAAACTCTTTGCAAATAATTCTATAATTCTAATGAGCATTCTGAATTTACTGTAAATTAGGTTTTGTTCGCGAGAACGTTTTCTTTGCATCTTTGTACAAGATTTTTTGCTCAAGAACATTTTATCTTTATTATTTGTTTATTCTTTTTTGAGTTTTATTTTTGGTCCATTCGTCGAGTTTATTCGAATTCTTGAAAATCTTGTCTCACCTTGCGAAAATTTGGCAAGCATTGTCAAGAGAAACAGCTCCGTTTTAAGTAAGGTATAGAACTCTTTTACTATATTCATGTACCTGGTGTGGTAGCGTAAGCCATCAGAAGATCAGCATCTGTTGGTATCGAGACCTTTCCTACCACTTGATCTATCATAACTTCCTCCTTATCATCAGACAAATCCACCGTACCCTGAGGAGATTTCCCGCGACAGGCCTGTACAAAAAAACACTTAGGTTTCCCTACAAAAGTCAGATTAATGAATGTAGTACATAGCATGTTGCTTTCATACTCAACTAAAGAGCTGTCTTTTTCTTCTTTGAAATAAAAAAAAATTACCTGCAAAATATTTTAATTTGTCATTTTTGAAATAAGCTACGATTTCGTCAAGCGATATGGTTTGCTCGTCATGTGTAAAAATTCCCTCCTGCAATAGATATCGATAACTCAGACCTGCAGCCTTGGACTCTGTTTGTGTAGAATTAATTCATCATATCTCAAGAAAAAGAATTTTATTGATAAGAAACTAGAGATTACAATAAACTTTCACGTTCAATGAACATGATGAATGAAGGAAATAGTTTTCAAACAGTAAATTTCAGTGAAAGTTATGAATTTGACTCAGCATTTTAATATACAATGTTATCAGAATTTTATTTTGCATATTTAACCTCGTTTCCGTGACTCATTATGAAGACTAGAAGACAATAATAGTCGGCTGCTTTACGTCTGTTGTTGAATAGTCCCGCTGTTTCTTCCAGGAACTCCATCAAATCTTGTTTTGTTGTGTCATGTTCCACATGACATTCAAAGTTTAACGTCTTCTCAAAAAAGTTCTGAATATTTCTTAAATCAGCTTCTGTGCCTGGATAAAAGAAGATTATCATTATCAAAGAACAATAGTCAAAGGGAAAAAAAAAACATTAAATTACCCAGGTTGTAGCTTAAATGTATTAACTGCTTTATTATATGCTGTTAATTTTCCTCTCAATGCTGATATACTAGTATGCTTTCTCTGTGTCATTATTTATCAGTGTCTCTATTTCTATAATGCTTTCTCTGTGTCATTATTTATCAGTGTCTCTATTTCTACAATGCTTTCTCTGTGTCATTATTTATCAGTGTCTCTATTTCTACAATGCCTTCTCTGTGTCATTATTTATCACTGCCTCTATTTGTACCATTATTTATCATTGCCTCTATTTCTATGATGTCTTCTTTGTGTCAGTATTTCTCAGTACCTCTATTTCTACTATTTGTTTCTCACAGAGAGAAAGAATTTGTAGAAAAATGGGAAATTATTAATTATGACACAGAGAAATAATTTGTAGAAATAGAGACGGTGATAAATAATGACCCAGACAAAAGGCATTGTAGAAATTATTATCAATTATCTTTTTATATGCTATGTTTTCTTCGTTTCAGTATTGTTTACAGTCTTTATTTCTCTATCTTTCACTGTGTCATTTTTTATAACTGTTTAATTTCTTCATTATGTCTTTCTTTGTTATTTTACATGTATTCCACTGTGTCTTTCTCTCTGTCATTTCTAATCTCTGTTCTACAATGCCTTTTTCTCTGTGTCTTTTTTAATTCCAGTTTCTTTTTATTGTTATTATGTCATGTCTGTGTATAATCAAATAATGTCTATTTTTACTATGTCATTTCTGTGTTATTTTCAGTCAATGTCTTCTTCCCTCTGTCTTTTTGTGTGTCATTACTAAACACAGTCTCTTTTCTATTGATGTTTTCTTTGTGCCATTATTAATCACCTTTGCTATATCAACAATGTATTTAATATCTCATTCTCCTTTTCTAAGTCCATTATTTTGTTTAGGCTTAAAAATAATTCTGACTGTAAAAAATCTTTCTTCTTACCCTCTCTTCCTTTCGTGTAATGAAGAATCAGAGCAAGTCCCTTTTGATTTTCACCTTTCGTATATCTTCTTTTTTCTATATGTTCAATGAAAAATTTGAAAACAGTAAAATAGATTTTTTTTTTTACATTTTTTTATTATGAGATTTCAAGTCTACGTACTTGATGAATGTGCTCCTTTTTTCTGGGTTGGTCCATCCTGACTTTCAATCTGAGGTTCTTGGTCATTCTCTTCTAATTTTCGTTTTTTACTATCCAACTCTAAGATCATCAATTTATTGAACATTTCAAGTAAAAACTTCATGATTACGAAGATCTAGAGCTCTCAAAAATAATAAAATACTTTGAAGAAACAAATATTTAGTAAGTTATATGTAAATGTACTAATTTATTTTCAGTTTGATTTTCCATCACCTGAATGTCGTTAAATATGTCAAAAATACAATAAATTCTTGTAGTAAATAAATTGTATGAACTCTTGTTTTTGTTTACATGGTTTATATCATTATATTGTATTTACTTTCGTTTTCCTTTGTCATCTCAGCTACCTGGGGTCTGTTTGCCTCGGTGATTATATTTTTTATCTCCTCAGCTTTTTCTTTGATCTCATCAACCCAAGTAACGTCTATACATTCAATGAGTTTAATGAAATCATCATAATGCCCGGGCTTCACGAGTCCTCTTTTCTGTAATTTCTCCACGATGTCCAGTACATTGTTGCAGTTCATTATTGCGTAGGGAGGTAATTTCAACTTTAAGCGATGTTTTACCTTTTCGAAATCGTGAGCATCTACCTGAGAGTTAATGAAATCATGAAGATCGGTGATTAGTTTGTTATGGAGATCTCTTGCTTCCGGTGGAATCTTGTCAGCTGCCATTTTGTTTCAGTATGTTGATTAAAGCTGCACTTTTAAATCAGTCGGTTTGTCTGCTTTTTTAAACTTCCTGTATGCATGATAAGAGGGTCATGTCAATGAACGAATGGGGCGCCAAGAGGTGTTGAAATTAGGTTTTAAAATTTAATGATTCAAATCTTTAAAACTTACAATAAAATTCCTATGTTCTATATAATTTTAAATCATAATTTAAAAAAATATTTTTATCAACTAACAAATAAAATAATCTCTGTAATGATATTTGTGTGAGTGAAGAATCTTTCATTGTGATGCATGTGATTTATTTCAAATGTTTCAAACGTACATATAATTATTATACCGGTATTTGCCTTCACACATGTCAGGCTCTTTCATGTTTATCTTGTAGAATTTATTAGATTAATATATATACATATGTATGTATTAATTAGAATTATTTGGTAAACAAGGTTTTGAGTTTTGATCAATTATAGATATGTTGTGAAATATTGCATTTACTAGTATACAAGACCATGAGAAAACAATTTGTATTTTCATTTACTATTTACATGTATATAAGGGGCAGAATTAAAAAAAAACTGATATTTAAAGCCCTGTAATTGCCTATAATCGAATAAGTAAAATATATAGAATTAAAAAAAGTTTTAAAACTAATACTATATAGTTATTCCAATCAAACAATACAGACCAGAAGCAAAGCAACAACAGGCCTTTAAACCATCAGCATTGGACTTGATTGATATATTTTATTGCTTTCATCACCTGCAAAATGGGTTTATATCTCTCAGTTGTTTCTATACAGAAGAGCATGCTCGATGTATGTACGAATTCTAAAATGAGGTAAATTATTGAGAAACATGTTGATAAAAAATATATCAGCAGTCTCGTTTAAAGATGTCATTTCGTAAGTTCTATCATAATGGTTGATATAATTACTTTGTCAGCAAATCACATGTATCATTGAGTCAAATGCTGACTGACGTTTTTCGTACTCATTGTTTGGCAATTGTTTGCACACTGATTTTCCCTTTCTTCCAGTTTAAAGGAAGCACGCGTCAGGCTTGAACGGTGACAGGCGATGTTTACTCCTCCATGACACCTTATCCCAACATTGATGTTTTATTGGAGGGTCGTATATTTGCTCTTCTCCTGTTTTGTATTGTTTAATGAACTTTTGAGTTTGAATACTGATCGTTATCTCAATATACTAGTATTTCGATCATCCTTCAGAGAGACGGAAATAAAGCCTTTTTCAACCGTTCTCTTCATCTGAATTTTTTTTATACATTTTGGAAATATAGCAGCCCAATAAAAGCATAATTTAGAGATCAATAAATGTTGAATGAGACAAAAATAAAGTTTTTAATTGTTTAATTAAGTAGTAGTATTACATTAAGCAAAATGAAAATACAGAAGAATTCTAGTAAAAGAATGCTGATACGGCATGTTCCTGTAAGGAGCAGAACCTAGAAAAAGCAGTGAACAGTGTCAATTGATATAAATAAGATTATTTAATTTTTTATCTTCATGTATATAAAAACGGTTATTGTAGTCAATCATTTAAAGTTCATAATAAATATCAAAAATGATGTAATTATGCAAGAAATATCTTTGCACTATTTGCAGGATTTTTTAGTTTAAGAGTTACCCAAATAAATGAAAATTAATGGAAGACTTCCTCAGCCGTAACGACGCCTCCCGTAACCATAGCGACCATATCTACCGTAACCATAACGATCACGACCACCAAAACCAAAGCGACCACGACGACCGTAACCATAGCGACTACGACCACCGTAACCATAGCCACGACCGTAACCAAAGCCGCCATAACCACGATAGCCTAGTGATCGTCCATACCATCTTCGTTGACCTTAAAAACAGAATTTTACATTTTTTTTCTTTCTCTATCTTTACATTATGGTTATGAATACTTATGCCCTCATTCTTATTACACTGTGTCCTCGGCAATAGCTGGACTAAGTTATATTTAAGTTTTGAATTATGATAATGAATAATTTTTGTCCATTCTTCGTCCTCTATTTCATATTCAATTGTTTTCCAGAGAAAAATATCAATTACTTTATTTTATGTTATAATTCGACTCTAATGATTTTAAATAAAGACTTTATTCATACCCACCCTCTGAAGGTAAAAACAAGCTGAACAATATCCCAACTATCAAGAAAAGGGGGAGAATAGTCCGACTGAATTTCATACTTTAATAATTTTGCGTTAAACAGTCAGAGACTAAGTCCTCTGGATCAATTTATATTCAATAGTGCGACACATTAAGGTAACGGTACGTGAATAGGCGCCAGTAATGGACTTCTATAACATCTACATAACTGACCAATAATGGACAAAACAACCAACCGCAGATGTATATGTTTTGTAAACAAACTTATTGTAGGCGTGTCAATAAATAAGTCTAACGGTGGTTTGATGATTAAGTAACCAAAACATTTCTAACGATATGACATTTATTATTGTTTGATACGTCACTGCTAATGTGTATAAATGTACTTCAACACTTATAATATGTAGAACATCTATCTTGTTATAGAAATTGTAAAATTCAACGCGTAAGTTTTGAATTCGGTAAATCATATGATTGAAATTTTATTTGTTGATATCTAGCTTAATTGTTTGCTTTACTGTATTTTTAGAAGAAACTGACTTCGATCTTAATCCTAAAATCCTACTTATACTTACATGTAACGTTTACTTTCTAAATGAAATTCTTTATCACATTTCAGTATATACTTTTAACATTCCAGTTAATCAAGTTCGATCTACTTTTACCTATATGTATAGACTGCTAAACTTCATACAAATCCTCATAAAGATATATTACGTCAGTTCACTAATTGCTCTACTACACCCATATCCTTCCTTCTTTCCAAAACTATTTACTGTTACATGTATAAAGGAAAAACTTCAGAAGCACCTTACTACAGTATAAATTCTATAAATAATTAAAACCAGATGTTTATTCTCCAAAACCCAAAGAATTTTTATAAATTTATATTCATAACTTTTTTCCTAAGTGAAGGACATGGAAATAACGAACAGTATTCAATATCAAAGTCCATAAAACTACCAAATAGGAGCAGAGCAAACACGGATCTTTAAAACATCAGAGGTGGGATCAGGTGCCATGGATGAGTGAGCATCCACTGCTGACCGGTCACAATCTTCGTGTGTTCCTTGTCATGATCGGGAAATTGTGGAAAATTCTGTCCACAACTCAGTATGTATATAATTGCTAACAATTAGTATACAAAAGTCAGTAATTATTTTACTCGATAATAAATTGTATTTGCTGACAAGGCTATTTTATCGTCAATAAAACTTATGAAATGATATCTTTAAATGAAACTTCTAATAGTCTTCTTTCAGCAACTTGTTTGTCAATAACTTGACTTGTTTTAAAAATTGTTCATACGTAGAGTATGCTCTCGTGTATCGAATCAACCGAGAGGTATACGCCCTGTAGGTAATGAAGGTTTACTGCTGCATAAGTAAGGGAAGTTGACGATAAGAAAGTTAAAGTAATCTCGTTTGTCATTAAGCTTGGTTGTTAAACGTAAGACAGAATTTGTGCAAAATCTTATACCTGAAAAAAAAAAACACTTTCAGTGGCCTTCAAGTTGACATTTAGATTTATTATACTTCTGTTAAAATGTTTCCTATATAAAGTTCAGAAGGTAAAATAACTATCCTTTATAGTCACCGCATAGCAAAACTATACCCCGGGGTATACTTTTTGCTATCCACCCTCGGAAAATTTTCATGCAATTGTTGCCGCCAATTTTGATTTCCAGCGATAAATCTTTAAACTGATGATGTCATAATGACTTCAGTAGCTCAGTAGCATTGTGATGTCATCGGGATTTCAGATTATTCTTGCAGAATTATCTTACTCCAAAGAAATTCAAACTCAGAAATTAAATTATACATCAGTATAATAAAACGCTTATCCACTGGTTGTGAGTGGGATAGCTCTTTTATCAAATCCTTGACAGGAACTATTCCCCTCGGG
>NW_026920204.1:0-16989 GCF_032062105.1 Saccostrea cuccullata
TTTTGATAGGGTCAATCTTGGGGAACAAGAACGAAATCTTTGAAATAGTTTTAAGAGTACATATTAATGATGCAAAGACTGATTGCATATGTTAAAAGACAAAAGACATATAAAAAGAGCTTAATTTCTCATTTTTGGAATGACCTTGACCTTTGACCTTGACAAAGTATTCAAGGTCAAAGGTCAAGGGTCACAATGCAATTGACCCCATGCTTCTATCATTTATAGTTTTCAAGATACAAGGTTTAATAGTAAGTATAAAGTAATTAAAGGGCAATACCTCATATAAGGGGTCATCAGATTCTTATGCACTTATACAGTGAAGTTAGGTCTAAAGACCTTTAGACATTAGTGAAGGTTTGGTGTCTCTATGGTCTACAGTTTCGGAGGAGTAGCGATAACAAGGTTTTTCGCAAAAGGGGCAATAACTTTTAAAAGGGTTAATGTTAGGGGACAAGACTGAAATCTTTGAAACAGTTTTAAGAGTTCATATTAATGATGTATAGACAATAAGTATATGTTGAAAGACAAAAGAGATACAAAAAGAGCTATTCTCATTTTTGGAATGACCTTGACCTTTGACCTTTACATGAATTTTAAGGTCAAAGGTCAATGAATCTTATGCAGTTGGTCCCATGTCTCTACGACTTCTCGTTTTGAAAATTTTCAATTATTCCTAAAATTCATAAAGTTTCTGGGGCAATAACTCATTGAATCATTGAAGGGTCAACGAATACTTTCGCAATGAATCATTGAGGTGTCTACTAAATTGGTCAAAGACAATAGTGAAGGTTTCATTTCTCTAAAGTTTACGGTTTTCGAGGATTAGTGATAACAAACTTTTTTGCAAAAGGGGTAATAACTCCAAAAAGGGTCAAAGCTCGTTTACGCAGGGTCAACTGCAAAAATCTTTTACGGAGTACATTCCTATCAACCAAAAATCTTTTCGATAAATCTTGAAACTCAAAATCATACGGCGGAAAAATAATAAAAAATAACTAGTAGACTAATTGTTCTCGAACAATTAGACGTCTTTCCACCTTCTTTGAATTTCAACTTCAATTAATATTTATCTCCTTAAAATTAAATTTCATTAAAAAGAAACCTGATATTGCTTAAAAGATGAAAAAAAAGAAAAAAATCGGATATGACCTTGACCTTTGACCTTTATGTAATATTCAAGGTCAAAGGTCAAGGGTCACATTGTAAAAATTAACCCCATGCATGAATGACTTTTAGTTTAAAAGTTATAAGGTTTAATAGTAAGCACAAAAGTGTTAAAGGGCGATAACTCATTTAAGGGGTCATCAGATCCTTTCTCACTGGAACATAAAAGTTGTGCCTAAAGTCCCTTAAGACATTAGTGAAGGTTTCATATCTTTGTGCTTTACGGTTTTGAAGAAGTACCAATAACAATGTTTTTCACTCAAGGGGCAATAACTTTTAATAGGGTCAATTTTAAGGAACAAGAATGAAATCTTTGAAGTAGCTTTAAGAGTACATATAACTGATGCAAAGACATTAAGTATATGTTGAAAGACAAAAGAGATATAAAAAAGCTTAATTTCTTATTTATGGAATGACCTTGACCTTTGACCTTTACATGAATTTTAAGGTCAAAGGTTAATGAATCTTACGCAGTTGGTCTTATGTCTCTACGACTTCTCATTTTGAAAATATCTAATTATTTGAAAATTCAAAAAATTTCAGGGGCTATAACTCATTGATGGGGTCACCAAATACTTTCGAATTGAATAGATTCCCTCAAGGAGTCAAAGACATTAGTGAAGGTTTTATGTCTCTGCGGTTTACGGTTTCGGAGGAGTAGCGATAACAAGCATTTCTTGCGTAAGGGGCAATAACTTCGAAAGGGGTCATAGTTCATATGCATTGGGTCAAATTTCTTCATAACTTTTAAAGACCTTTACGATGAATAAAAAGTCTTTTTGATAAATATCGAAACAAAAAATCAGCGGAAGAAGAATAATAATAAGAAACAGAAGAAAATCAATAGGTCTTTCCACAGAAAGGTGGAAAGACCTAATAATAAAAAGGAAAAAAAGAAACAGAAGGAAATCAATAGGTCTTTCCACAGAAAGGTGGAAAGACCTAAAAAGAATAATAAACAGAAGAATATCAATAGGTCTTTCCACAGAAAGGTGGAAAGACCTAATAAGAAACAATAGAATCACTATAAGGTCTTCCGTGAAGACGGAATACCTTAACTAGAAACGATACTCGTTGCGAGCAACGAGAGGTATTCCGTCCAATTCCAAAAAAGTAACAACGTAAAATCGAGTTGAACTAGTGCTAATTGTAACGGGGACCGTTACAGATGTTCCCCAAACGCTCCCCAACTCCTTTTTGGTGCAATATTCCCTGTAAGCTTCATTAAATTAGACAAACTCTGTGCATTTTGACTTTAACAACGTTTTCTCAGAAGGATACCAATTATATTCAAATTTTAGCATTGTACCCGTGCGCATGTGAATGCATGTCCGTTATGATCATATCATCTTGTCTACACTATCTACATATTTTAATATACAATATATTAAAGCATTCAGTCCAAAAGTATGAAAAATCACTCTTTCAAATGTATTTTTCATTTCACTCGTTCCAAATGCACGCACGTGCGTGCACGTGCATGATGACCATGCCTTCTTGTAGGAGTCCCTTACATCTATCCATATTCAAAATCCCATCCTGTTTGGTTGAAAAACAAGGGAGTTATAGCCATTTCAAGTTTAAGCAAATCAGATTGCAGCACACGTGCATGCGCGTGATTTCATGATTTTTTTTCTATATCATATTGTAGGATATCCTACTGCATGACTATGTTTTATATTTCAAAGCATTTCGTCAAAAAACAAAGTAGATATAGCCATTTAAAGTTTCAGCCAATCAGATTGCAGCACGCGGGCATGCGCATGCTTTCATGAAAATCTTATATATCATGCCGTAGATCTTCATAATGTAGGTCAATGTTCAAAATTTCAAAGGATTATGACAAGAAACAAGAAAGATATTGAGACTTTAGTTTCAGCCAATCAGAGCGAAGCACACGTGCATGCACGTGCGATCTTGCTATTTTGACCATGTCAGCTTGTGCATACTACTAATATATACTTATAAAATGAGTTTCACAGCATTTCATCAATAATTTTAATAGTTACGTCTGTATCAATTATATTGGACTTCCTCGTGTTGCACGTGCGAGCTCTTGCAAGCACATGTGCATGCACATGCTTTCATGAAAAATTTTATATTACAGACTGTAGATCTCCCTAATGTATGACTATGTTCAAAATTTCAAATGATTTTATCGAAAAACAAAAAAGATATTGAGACTTTAGTTTCAGCCAATCAGAGCGAAGCACACGTGCATGAGCGTGCGGTCTTGCTATTTTGACCATGTCAGCTTGTGCATACTACAAATATATCTTTACATTATAAGTTTCAAAACATTTCGTCAAAAAAAAGAGAAGTTACGGTTATATCCATTATATATTGGTCATTTTAAGTTTTGCACGTGCGCGCTCTTGCAAGCACGTGCGCGCAAAATGACCTTGATTCCGCAAATCTACATAACATGCCTACTTACCCTAAAAAGGTTTCACCTAAGTCGGATGTGTAGTTTACAAGATCACTCGCGGACAAAATTTTCCCAGGAAGAAAAATAAGAATAAGAATAATAATAACTAGTGCTAATTGTAACGGGGACCGTTACAGATGTTCCCCAAACGCTCCCCAACTCCCTTTTGGTGCCATATTCCCTGTAAGCTTCATTAAATAAGACAAACTCGATGCATTTGAGACTTTAACAACGTTTACCCAGAAGTGTACAAAGTTCATTCAAATTTTAGCATTGCACGCGTGTGCATGTGAATGCATGTGCGTAATGACCATATCATCTTGTCTACACAATCTATATATTTAAATATACTAAATATTAAAGTATTTAATCCAAAAAAATTAAAAAGATACGCTCATTCAAGTGTTTTTTGATTTTGCTCATTTCACATGCACGCACGTGCATACATGAGCATGGTAACCATATCTTCTTGTAGATATCCGTTACATCTATCTATGTTCTAAATCTCACCCCGTTTGGTTGAAAACGAAGGGAGTTATAGCTGTTAAAGTTTCAGCCAATCAGATTGCAGCGCACGAACATGCACGTGTGTGCATGTGCATGGTGACCATATTTTCCTGTAGAAGTCCAGTATATCTATCTATGTTCCAAATCCCATCCTGTTTGGTTGAAAATCAAGGGAGTTATAGCTATTTAAAGTTTAAGCCAATCAGATTGGAGCGCACGTGCATGCACGTGTTTTCATGATAATTGCTATATATCATGTTGTAGGATATAATAATGCATGGCTATTTTCAAAATTTCAAAGGATTTCGTCAAAAAACAAGAAAGATATTGAGACTTTAGTTTCAGCCAATCAGAACGAAGCGCACGTGCATGCGCGTGAGATCGTGCTATTTTGACCATGTCATATTGTCTATGCTTCTAATATATCCTTATATTATAAGTTTCAAAGCATTTCATCAAAAATTTTAAAAGTTACGCCTATATCAATTAAATCGGTCATTTCACATGTTGCACGTGCACGCTCTTGCAAGCACGTGCGCGCAAAATGACCTTCGTTCCGCAAATCTACATAACATGTCTACTGACCCTAAAAACATTTCACCTTAGTCGGATGTATAGTTTACGAGATCATTCCCGGACAAAAAAGTACCCAGGAAGAAGAAGAAAAATAATAATAAGAAACAGAGTAAAAACAATATGTTCCCCAACTTCGTTTGGGGAACATAATAAGAAACAGAGTAAAAACAATACGTTCCCCAACTTCGTTTGGGGAACATAAAAAGTAAAACAACGAATTGCACACAAGGGGAATTGAACTCAAGCTGCCAGCATGAAAATCCAACGCGCTAAATATTACGCTTTTACGGACCTCTGTTCTCAATCTACTTGTATATACTTCTGCAACAGTGCTTTAGTCTTAGGGTTATGAAAGGCGAGTCACTATTCATAATTTCGCGCTAAACGCCACGAGCTAATCTCCGCGCCTATTTTTTGGAATGTTCTATTAAATAGGTGTGATAGCTTCAATGAAATTAAAAAGGAACGTTCTTATAACCTAAAACTCGAGGTTTAGGAAGTATATTTAACACATTTAACAAATTCCATATCGTATATAAGTAACACTAGAGCAGTGAAACGGCTATGAATTTTTAACCTTTTTTAAGTTCCCATTTATCCCCAAAGTGATCTATCCCGATTACTAAATTTTCATGAAAAGGTTGAAATGTTTTGCCGAAAAACCTGGCTCTCCCAACGACGGTCAACGAATCGGATACCATTTATGCTCAATAACTTGAATCAGATCTTGGAGACAAGCTCCATTAAAAGATGTTTAAAAAAATGGTTTTCTTATTTTTGTCTTTTCTCTTAGTTTCATATGACACAAGTGTGCATGGGAAAACAGTGGTGAAGTTTTATACTTACTATATTCATTGATATTCTTTCTTGAAAAACAATTATAATTATTACTTATAACTATGATTTAAGATCTGTTCTGCAAATCAAAAGGTATTACGTATCGTATTCATTTGCATATATAGTCTTTTCTTTTTCTACTTTAAGAACCAGCCAAAACTAATTATAGAAGACGTTAGTTTGACACAGAATTACAACGTTACTACGGCGTGACAATCAAAGTATTCCTTTACATTTCATTTATCCTCATGTTACTTTCGTTCAAGCAAACGCTCGGCTGCCTCCGAAAACCCCTACTGCGAAATGTCGGTATTGACAGAGACAGCCGCCATTTTGGACCCGCTTCAGATTTTTAAATGTTAATATCTAGAGTTTGGATTAACCAATATTCAAACAAATTGTATAGTAAGCATTATAAGAAGGGTTTCTATAAACATAATAAAAATAAATGAAAAATATTGAAAAACAAAAAAGTTAGAAAATACGTACTTTTTAAATTCGCTTCCGGTAGCGACCGGAAGTATGGACGACACACGAAAAGATAATATCACATATCCTAAAGTCATCATCTATCATCTCTAACAAGTCTCCAATTAATATCTTAAACCATTTTTGCAAAAAAGGGGGGGACAAAATTGCATTTTAAAATCAGAAAACTGTCAATAACGTGGAACCAAAGGTGAGTATTCCAAATTTTCCTCGTCATGCCACAATTTCATGCAATGACGCATAATTCCTAAAAGTTTCACTGAAAACCACTGAATAGTTTTCGAGAAATCGCGTGCACAAATTTTTTTGGGAAAAAAATAATAATAACTAGATGCGTTCTTGTTGCTAGAGCAACAAGAGGTCTTCCGACCGACTTTTCGTTAGAGTTCTATGCTGCGTCATCCCATGAAATAGATTTCAGAATGTATTTTTTTGTTTACGTTTATTCACAGCAGTCTCTCAACGTACATCATGTTAATTACAGGTATTCCTCAAAATATCTATAAAAAAATAGCTTTTAAAAATGGGCAAAATATTCAATAGGTGTTATAAAAGAAATAAAAGTCACTTGCAACTGAAAAAAGACATAAAGAAAGAAAAAATATTTGCAACGCCCCCAGCCGGATTCGAACCCCCGACAGTGGGACAAAGTTTGGTTCGGTCATATCTTTTTAATATATGCATGCATCAAGATACTGAACATATATTTAGAATTCTCATAAGACATTCTATAAACCCTGTAAATCCTCAAGAAGTATATCGAAAAACAAAAAAGTTGAGAAATGGGACTTTTTGAATTCACTTCCGTTTGCGACCGGAAGTGCCGACGACGAAAAATAAAGGTCGTTCCCCATAACGGTGTTCGATGTTCTATCACCTCAATGAGTTTCACTTTCATATCTTTAGCCGTTCTCGAGAAAACTGCTGGACAAAACGCCTTTTAAAAAATACAAAAATCCCCAAAAATCGCGATCGAAAGTGAATTTTGAAAAAATGAAAAACACGTCTGGAGATATTTTCATGATGCATCATCCCTGTTAAAATCTTTCAAATCCGTCAACGCACAGCTGAGATATCGCCCTAACTATGAAAAAATAAAAAAAAAAAAAATAATAATAATAATAATAATAAAAAACAGACGAATAACAATAAGGTCTTCCGAAGGAAGTCGGAAGACCTTAATAACTAGATGCGTTCTTGTTGCTGGTGCAACAAGCAGGTCTTCCGACCGTTCTATGCTGCGTCATCCCATGACATAGATTTCAGAATGCATTTTTTTGTTTACGTTTATTCACAGCAGTCTCTCAACATACATCATGATAGTTACAAATAATCCTCTAAATATCTCTAAAATAGCTTTTAAAAATTAGCAAAATCTTCCTTACCTGTTATAAAAGAAATAAAAGTCATTTGCAACTGAAAAAAGACATAAACAAAGAAAAAATTTTTGAAACGCCTCCAGCGGGATTCGAACCCCCGACAGAGGGACAAAGTTTGGCTCGGTCATATTTTTTTAATATATGCATGCATCAAGATACTGAATACATGTTTAGAATTCTCAAAAGACACACTAAAAACCCTGTAAATCCTAAACAAAAATATGGAAAAACAAAAAAGTTGAGAAATGCGACTTTTTGAATTCACTTCCGTTTAAGACCGGAAGTGCCGACGACGAAAAATGAAGGTCGTTCCCCATAATGGAGTTCGATGTTC
This sequence comes from Saccostrea cuccullata, assembly GCF_032062105.1. NCBI lineage: Eukaryota > Metazoa > Mollusca > Bivalvia > Ostreida > Ostreidae > Saccostrea > Saccostrea cuccullata. Next base: position 7,718 of record NW_026920204.1, read on the forward strand.
TATGACCTCAGTAAGTTTCACTTTCATATCTTTAGCCATTCTCGAGAAAACTGCTGGACAAAATGCCTTTTAAAAAATACAAAAATCCCAAAAATCGCGAACGAAACGGAATTTTGAAAAAAATGAAAAACACGTCTGGAGATATTCTTATGATGCATCATCCCTGTAAAAAATCTTTTAAATCCGTCAACGCACAGCTGAGATATCGCCCTAACTATGAAAAAAAGAATAATAATAATAACTAGATGCGTTCTTGTTGCTAGAGCAACAAGCGTCTTCCGATCGACTTTTCGCTAGAGTTCTATGCTGCGTCATCCCATGAAATAGATTTCAGAATGTATTTTTTGCTTACGTTTATTCACACCAGTCTCTCAACAAACATCGTGATTATTACAGGTATTTCTCAAAATATCTTAAAAAAAATAGCTTTTAAAAATCGGCAAAATCTTCCATACTTGTTAAAAAAGAGAAAAAAGTCAATTGCAACTGAAAAAAGACAGAAACAAAGAAAAAATTTTTGCAACGCCCCCAGCGGGATTCGAAACCCCGACAATGGGACAAAGTTTGGTTCGGTCATATCTTTTCAATATATGCACGCATCAAGATATTGAACACATATTTATAATTCTCATACAACACTCTATAAACCCTGGAAATCCTAAAGAAAAATATTGAAAAACAAAAAAGATGAAAAATTGAATTTTTTGAATTTACTTCCGTTTGCGACCGGAAGTGCCGACGACGAAAAATAAAGGTCGTTCCCCATAACAGAGTTCGATGTTCTATCACCTAATTGAGTTTCACTTTCATATCTTAAACCGTTATCTAGAAAACTGCTGGACAAAATGCCTTTTAAAAAATACAAAAATCCCCAAAAATCGCAAACGAAAGTGAATTTTGAAAAAAATGAAAAACACATCTGGAGATATTCTTATGATGCATCATCGCTGTTAAAATCTTTCAAATCCGTCCACGCACAGCTGAGATATCGCCCTAACTATGAAAAAAAGAATAATAATAATAACTAGATGCGTTCTTGTTGCTAGAGCAACAAGTGGTCTTCCGACCGACTTTTCGTTAGAGTTCTATGCTGCATCATCCCATGAAATAGATTTCAGAATGTATTTTTTTGTTTACGTTTATTCACAGCAGTCTCTAAACATACATCATGATAATTACAGGTATTCCTCAAAAATCTCAAAAAATAGCTTTTAAAAATCCGCAAAATATTCCATTCGTGTTATAAAAGAGATAAAAGTCATTTGCAACTCAAAAAAGACATAAACAAAGAAAAAAAAATTTCAACGCCCACAGCGGGATTCGAACCCCCGACAGTGGGACAAAGTTTGGTTCGGCCATATCTTTTCAATATATGCACGCATCAAGATTCTGAACACATATTTAGAATTCTCATAAGACACTCTATCAACCCTATAAATTCTAAAAAAAAATATTGAAAAACAAAAAAGTTGAGAAATGGGACTTTTTGAATTCACTTCCGTTTGCGACCGGAAGTGCCGACGACGAAAAATAAAGGTCGTTCCCCATAATGGAGTTCGATGTTCTATCACCTCAGTGAGTTTCACTTTCATATCTTTAGCCGGTCTCGAGAAAACTGGTGGACAAAATGCCTTTTAAAAAATACAAAAATCCCCAAAAATCGCGAACGAAAGTGAATTTTGAAAAAATGAAAAACACGTCTGGAGATATTCTCATGATGCATCATCCCTGTAAAAATCTTCTTAATCCGTCCACGCACAGCTGAGATATCGCCCTAACTATGAAAAAAGAAAAATAATAATAATAATAATAATAATAAAAAACAGACGAATAACAATAAGGTCTTCCGAAGGAAGTCGGAAGACCTTAATAATAAACAGACGAATAACAATAAGGTCTTCCGAAGGAAGTCGGAAGACCTTAATAATAAAAAACAGACGAATAACAGTAAGGTCTTCCGAAGGAAGGTTGAAGTGTTTCGCCGAAAAACATGCCTACTACAGTCAAGGAATCAGATAACAATTATGTTCAATAATTTAAATCAGATCTTTGAGACAAGAATTTTAATATGAACTCCATTCAACGATCTTTTGAAAAATGATTTTCTTATTTTTGTCTTTTCTATTTAGTATTAGTTAAATATGACACAAGTCTGCATGAGCAAAACAGTGGTTACGTTTAATACTTACTATATACATCAATACTGTTTCTTAAAAACTACTACTTATAACTATTATTAAGGTCTTTCGTCTTCACGGAAGACCTTCTAGTGATTCTACTGTTTCTTATTATTAAGGTCTTCCGTCTTCACGGAAGACCTACTAGTGATTCTACTGTTTCTTCTTATTATTTTTTCCCTAAAATTTTGTGCAGGCGATTTCTCGAAAACTATTCAGTGGTTTTCAGTGAAATTATCAGGAATTATGCATCATTATATGAAGTTGTGGCATGACAAGAAAAATTTGGAATACTCACCTTTGGTTCCAAGATATTGACAGTTTTCTGATTTTAAAATGGATTTTTGTTCCCCCTTTTTTAAAAAATGGCTTAAGATATTAACTGGAGACTTATTTGAGATGATAGATGATGACTTCTAAATTTGCGGAATTACCTTTTCGTGCGTCGTTATTACTTCCGGTTGCTATTAGAAGCGAAATTAAAAAGTCCGTATTTTCTAACTTTTTTGTTTTTCAACATTTTTCATTTATTTTAGGAATGTTTATAGAAACCTTTCTTTTAATGCTTACTATATAATTTGTTTGAATATTGATAAATCCAAACTCTAGATATTAACATTTAAAAATCTGAAGCGGGTCCAAAATGGCGGCTGTCTCTGTCAACTCCGACATTGCGCAAGTCAGGGTTTACGGAGGCAGCCGAGCGTTTGTTTAAACGGAAGTAACCTAAGAATAAATGAAATGTAAAGGAATACTTGGATTGTCACGTCGTAGTTACGTTGCAATTCTGCAAACTAAGTTTTAATCCATACTCGTCTCAAACGTCTTCTGTAATTAGCTTTGGCTGGTTCTCAGAGAAGAAAAAGAAAAGACTAAATGTGATAATAAAATACGATACCTAATATATTTTGCTTTTTGCGGATAATCATATTTTAAATCATAGTTATAAGTAATATTTTTTAAGAAACAATATTGATGTATATAGTAAGTATCAAACGCGAAACCACTGTTTTTCCCATGCACACTTGTGTCATATTAAACAGATAGAAAACTTAAGACAAATGTAAGAAAACTTTTTTTTTAAAAAAGATCGTTGAATGGAGTTTAAATTAACATTCTTGTCTCAAAGATCTGATTAAGCTATTGAACATAAATGTTATCTGATTCCTTGACTTGCTTAGGGCGACACATTTTTTTCGGCGAAACGTTTCAACCTTTTCATGAAAGTTTAAGTAATCGGGATCGTTCACTATGGGGATAAACAGGAAATTTTGAAAAAGTTAAAAATTACAACAGTTTTGCTGTTTTAGTGTTACTTACATGTATCTACATGGAATGTGTTAAATATTCTCTCTTGACCTTGAAATTGTAGCTATAAGAACGGTCTTTTTTTAATTTCCATTGAAGCTATCACACCTATTTAATGGAACATTCCAAGGAAAAGACTCTAAGATTTACTCATAGCGTTTGACGCAAAATTATGAATAGTGTCCCATCTTTCATTATTGTAGAACAGATGTACTGTTGCAGAAGTATATACAAGTACATTTAGACTTGTGGTCCCAATAGAGTAATAGTAAGCTATTGAATTTTCACGCTAGCGACTCGGGTTCAGTCCCCTTTGTTTTCACTAAAAGTTTTATCAATTTTTTCAGCCCGATTTTGCGGTGTTTTTTCTTTCAGAATCGAACGGAAGACCTCTCGTTGCTCGCAACGAGTTTCTTTTCTAGTTTAAATTCTAATTTTCTACAAGAAAAAAAACAGAAGATACTAGGTATCGTATTTCATTTGCACATTTAGTCTTTTCTTTTCCTACTTTGAGAACCAGGCAAAACAAATTATAGCAAACATTTCAAAACCAAGGATTAAACCTTAGTTTGACACAAAATTACAACGTAACAACAATGTGAGAATCCAAGTATTCCTTTACATTTTATTTATCCTATTTTACTTTCAATCAAGCAAACGCTAGGCTGACTCCGTAAACCCTGAATTGCGAAATGTCGGAGTTGACAGAGAGAGCCGCCATTTTGGACCCGCTTCAGATTTTTAAATGTTAATATCTAGATTTTGGATATATCAATATTCAAACAAATTATACAGTACGCATTAAAAGAAAGGTTTCTATTAACATTCCAAAAATAAATGAAAAATATTGAAAAACAAAAAAGTTAGAAAATACGGACTTTTTAATTTCTCTTTCGCTAGCAGCCGGAAGTACTGACTACGCGAGAAAAGATAATTCCGCATACCTTAAAGTCATCATCTATCATCTCTAACAAGTCTCCAGTTAACATCTTAAACCATTTTCGAAAAAAAGGGGGGACAAAATTGCATTTTAAAATCAGAAAACTGTCAATAACATGGAACCAAAGGTGAGCATTCCAAATTTTTCTTGTCATGCCACAACTTCATATAATGACGCATAATTCCTGAAAGTTTCATTGAAAACCACTGAATAGTTTTCGAGAAATCGCGTGCACAAAATTTTGGGGGAAAAATAATAATAATAAGAAGAAGAAACAGTAGAATCACTATAAGGTCTTCCGTGAAGACGGAAGACCTTAATAAGAAGAAACAGTAGAATCACGTGAAAACGGAAGACCTTAACTAGATATGAAACTCGTTGCGAGCAACGAGAGGTCTTCCGTCCGATTCTGAAATAAAAAAGGAAAAATCTAGTAGAAAAAGTGATAAAAAAAAGTCGGACATTCGGGGGAGGGAACCCGGGTTGACCGCGTGACAATCCAACGCGCTAACCATTCGGCCATTGAAAACACCCTTGAAATTTTTAAATGCGAATATCTGGAGATCGCCTCTTTGATTCTAAAAGAAATTACATATTACGCATTTGCAAATGAGTCTCTATTTAGATTAAAAACATCAAAGAGAAATATTGAAAAACAAAAAAATGAAAAATTGCATTTTTTAAATATGCTTCCGGCAGAAACCGGAAGTGCTGACAACACACGAAAAGGTGATTCTGCAAACCACAAAGTCATCATCTATCATCTCCAATAAGTCTCCAGTTTATATCCTCAACCATTTTCGATAAAAGTGCGCGACAAAATCGCATTTGAAAATCAGGAAATTGTCCATAACTTGGCACCAGAAGCGAATTTTCTAAATTTTTCTTCGGATGTAACAACTTCATATAATGACACATATTTTTTGAAAATTTCATGAAAAACCGCTGAATAGTTTTCGAAAAATCGCCTGCACAAAATTTTGTCAAAAATAATAATAATAATAACTAGATATGAAATTCGTTGCGAGCAACGAGAGGTCTTCCGTCCGATTCTGAAATAAAAAACGAAAAATCTAGCAGAAAAAGTGATGAAAAAAAGTCGGACATTCGGGAGAGCGAACCCGGGTCGCCCGCGTGACAATCCAACGCGCTAACCATTCGGCCATTGAAAACACCGCTTCAAATTCTTAAATGCAAATATGTCGAGATTGCCTTTTTCGATTCCAAAAGAAATAACATATTACGCATTTGCAAATGGGTCTCTATTTAGTTTAAAAAATCAAAGAAAAATATTGAAAAACAAAAAAAATGAAAAATTGCATTTTTTAAATATGCTTCCGGCAGAAATCGGAAGTGCTGACAACACACGAAAAGGTGATTCTGCAAACCACAAAGTCATCATCTATCATCTCCAATAAGTCTCCAGTTTATATCCTCAACCATTTTCGATAAAAGTGCACGACAAAATCGCATTTGAAAATCAGGAAATTGTCCATAACTTGGCACCAGAAGCGAATTTTCCAAATTTCTCTTCGGATGTAACAACTTCATATAATGACACATATTTTTTGAAAGTTTCATGAAAAACCGCTGAATAGTTTTCGAGAAATCGCCTGCACAAAATTTTGTCAAAAATAATAATAATAATAATAAGAACTAGATAAGAAACTCGTTGCGAGCAACGAGAGGTCTTCCGTCCGATTCTGAAATAAAAAACGAAAAATCTAGCAGAAAAAGTGATAAAAAGAAGTCGGACATTCGGGGGAGCGAACCCGGGTCGCCCGCGTGACAATCCAACGCGCTAACCATTCGGCAATTGAAAACACCGCTTCAAATTTTCAAATGCGAATATCTCGAGATTGCCTTTTTCGATTCTAAAAGAAATAACATATTACGCATTTGCAAATGAGTCTCTATTTACATTAAAAACAACGAAGAAAAATATTGAAAAACAAAAAAATTGAAAAATTGCATTTTTTAAATATGCTTCCGGCAGAAACCGGAAGTACTGACGATGCACGAAAAGGCGATTCTGCAAACAACAAAGTCATGATCTATCATCTCCAATAAGTCTCCAGTTTATATCCTAAACCATTTTCGATAAAAGTGCGCGACAAAATCGCATTTTAAAATCAGAAAACTGTCCATAACTTGGCACCAGAAGCGAATTTTTCAAATTTTTCTTCGGATGTAACAACTTCATATAATGACACATATTTTGTGAAAGTTTCATGAAAAACCGCTGAATAGTTTTCGAGAAATCGCCTGCACAAAATTTTGTCAAAAAAAAAAAATAATAATAACTAGATGCGTTCTTGTTGCTAGAGCAACAAGTGGTCTTCCGACCGACTTTTGTTAGAGTTCTATGCTGCATCAACCCATGAAATAGATTTGAGAATGTATTTTTTTGTTTACGTTTATTCACAGCAGTCTCTAAACATAGGACATGATAATTACAGGTATTCCTCAAAAATCTCAAAAAATAGCTTTTAAAAATCCGCAAAATATTCCATTCGTGTTATAAAAGAGATAAAAGTCATTTGAAACTCAAAAAAGACATAAACAAAGAAAAAAAAATTTCAACGCCCACAGCGGGATTCGAACCCCCGACAATGGGACAAAGTTTGGTTCAGTCATATCTTTTCTATATATGCACGCATCAAGATTCTGAACACATATTTAAAATTCTCATAAGACACTCTATCAACCCTGTAAATTCTAAAGAAAAATATTGAAAAACAAAAAAGTTGAGAAATGGGACTTTTTGAATTCACTTCCGTTTGCGACCGGAAGTGCCGACGACGAAAAATAAAGGTCGTTCCCCATAATGGAGTTCGATGTTCTATCACCTCAGAGAGTTTCACTTTCATATCTTTAACCGTTCTCGAGAAAACTGCTGGACAAAATGCCTTTTAAAAAATACAAAAATCCCCAAAAATCGCGAACGAAAGTAAATTTTGAAAAAATGAAACACACGTCTGGAGATATTCTCATGATGCATCATCCCTGTAAAAATCTTCTTAATCCGTCCACGCACAGCTGAGATATCGCCCTAACTATGAAAAAAGAAAAATAATAATAATAATAATAATAAAAAACAGACGAATAACAATAAGGTCTTCCGAAGGAAGTCGGAAGACCTTAATAAGAACTAGAGCAAAGCTCGTTGCAAAGCAACGAGTAGGTCTTCCGTCCTGTTTGACCGGAAGTAGCCTTCATTTTTAACAAAAATGAGAAATAACGCCTAAAAATGGTTTGAATCCTCTAAAGCTATGTTAATTAATACAAAAATAAGTAATTTTTTGCTACTTCCGGTTTAACCGGAAGTGACGACGACGGACAGAAAATAAATTTTTATGCTCCCAGAGACATATTTTTCCCAAAACTTTGTCATAAACGGAAAAAATACGCGTTTTCACTATACTTCCGGTTTGGCCGGAAGAGACGACGCCGGACATATTTCGACGACTTCAATAGATTAAGCTTGACATTTCAAACAACTTTGCTTCTTTGACTTATTACAAATTCTCAATACGTTTTGAGATATAAAGAAAAAACTTTCGGCCCCTCTAGGCCCTTAATTTTAGGGGCCAGCCCTTTTTACAAGATATCATTTGAAAGATATTGAACTTTTACACCTCTTTTGTTCTACATATTTTAACAAAATATTTCCAGGTAAAAAGATATCGTAAAAAAAGTATTAAACTAGATGCTGTCATGAGACAGTAATACCCGCACTTAGGTGTTTGCCTCTAAATGCACACTTCTTCATATTGGGCTTTACCACGGAAAAAAGTCAATATAATTCAATAATTTACATAATACATGTATTCTTCAAATTGAGCATAATATGCTCAGGTGACCATGTAGCTGCAGATCTGCAGCGTTATGGTTTTATATATTTGTCTTTGACCATAACGCTACAGATCCCCATATGCAAAAAAGGTGCAATTTACGGCGCAATATTTTTTGCGCACTTATGGGCAGAATTTCTCCATTTTCTAGCATTGGTCAATCAACTACCTTTCACTCCCTAATTTTAGACACATTCTGTAGTCAAAATGTATATTTTGTCCACCTCTCAGCCATTTATAGTCATCTCTACAGGCAATAAACTCGCTTGATATGAATTTTATGCAATCTAACAAATAATTTTAATCAAGCGAGTTTATCTCGTGTAGAGACGACTATAAAAGGATTGGAGATGGATAAAATATACAGATTAGTTAAATAATGTGCCTAAAATTAGGGGGTGAAAGGTAGTAAATTGACCGATGCTGGAAAGTGGAGAAATTCTCCCCAGAAGTGCGCAAAAAAATATTGCACCGTAAATTGCACCTTTTTTGCATTACTGGATCTGTAGCTTTATGGTCAAACACTAATATATAAAACCATAACGCTATACAGATCTTCAGCTAGTGACCATGTGACCCATGGGCCTCCATCTTATAGGTATTTCATATTCTTAATTCATTACCAGTCGGAAATTAAACAACAGAATTAAATTAATGATGTAAATTAGGTTTGATGGGGGGGGGGTGGCACATAATTGGAACTTTTAAATATATTTTCTCATATAGATTAACAACAAATAATATTATTTAAATTAGTGTAAAGTGTTTTTGATGAATTTTTCAAAATTTGAAAAGTTTATTTATATTTGATTAGGCAGAAACTTCTTGAAGGCTGCCATATACACAATCAATTTAGTCAACCCCGACCCCTCTCCCATCAACACACACACAAACACACCTTATTTGCCTGTTTTTGGAAATAGGCCTAAATGGCAAAGTTAAAATAAAACATCTTTTGTAAATGATAATTTTCAATTTGTTCTTGCACTATAC
>NW_026920205.1:0-17168 GCF_032062105.1 Saccostrea cuccullata
CATACATGCACATTTAAACAAGTGTTTATACGATTTTGGGCCTGTCTTCTCATTTTGGCTGTTTAGTTTTGAGCGTGAAAATGGTGTTTTGGGCTCTAATCCAACAAACAAAAGTATACCCAATAGCATTCATTTGAAACAGTGTTTGTGAAGTCTGTTTCAGTTCAAATGTTCTTTTTTATACATAATTTGAAGAATACCTGTACTTCGCTAAATGTGGTGGTGGTGGAAATAGCTCCTCCATAGTAGTTGTCTTCTTTGGTGGTGCTCGCTTTGGATGCTGAATCCAAGAAACCCTCACATCAGTCTTGCTAACATTCTTATTACTAAATAGAATATTATAAAGTTTAAAACCTTTAACTTTCAGATAAAAAAAACAGATAAGACATGCGTATATGCCTTTCAGAAAATGTTATACCATACCCATAGAGTAGTAGAGATGCCTTGTGCTGACACTTGTCCTGTATAGTTATCTCCTAAAGTGATCTAAATCAAATAAGTTTATATATAATTTCAGTCAAACAATTTAAATACTATTAGTATTTGTATGGCATTGCGTATATTTGTTGATGCCGAACGGGTACTTACACTGACATGGTAACTCCATCTTCATACTGGCTTGAACCCTCTCCTGGACGTGATTGCTCCCGGATAAACGTAAATTTAAGTATATGGTCTGCTTTTACTGCTAACTCGGATTTTTGATGAAGTTTTTTTGGTTCCAGACACATAATTTAGATTGATTGATTGATTGTATATTGTTTAACGTCCCTCTTAGAATTTTTCACTCATATGGAGACGTCCCTTTTGCCGGTGAAGGGCTTCAAATTTAACCTATACTCGGCACTCAAGGCCATTGAGCAGTGGGGGTTTTTTATCGTGCCAACCCTACCGTGACACGGGACCTACTTTTTTAAGGTCATATCCGAAAGACCCGTGACTTTCACTTCTGTGCCGAGAGCTTGGCGAAGGAACAGTCACTCCCTTTTGTTTACGTCTTAGGTATACCGGCGCCGCGATCGAGAATCGAACCCGGGCCTCCCGATCACGAAGCGAACGCTCTACCACTAGGCTACCGTGACCGGTCACAAAATTTTAGAAAGTATAAAATAAAAAAGGTCATCGCTTCATCACGTGGCGGTTTGTTTGTCTCCAGTGGCTGAAATTCTTAAATCTCGTGAAATCACTCATTTCCGCTTCCCTGCCCTATTGTGGAGTTAAATAATTATTGCACACCCTCTCCTGCAGTCAAAAACCAAGGACATATGTACTACCTGCTAAAACTATGTTCACGTATATCACGTGGAGAAAAACTCAGTGTTTTATCGACACGATAGCACCTACGTCTCTTTGAACAATGTTTATAGGCCGATGTTTCATAAGTTGATATAAGGCTTCATAGCGCAAATTTTGTAAATGTGAGCATAGAATTGAAAGATTATACATCATTTTAAACATTTCTTTCACAAACCTCAAAAAAGAATTAGAAATAAGTTTCCAAGGAAAAATTCAATTTTCCTTTTATTTTCTACACAGCTGGGTACTAGTAGCAGCCCACAATGCATTGCGGTTCATTCAACAGTTGGTAAAGTAAACGATATGCAAATTTATGCTGACGTCAGAAATTCTATTGGTCTCACCTGCTATGCCTATAGCCTTTGTCACTTTGACCTACTTTTCTGTCTACTTTTTTGGAAAATCCAAAGTGCATCAACTCACAAGGTTTGATTATTCCACGCCAGTAAGTACCCATGATACCTAAATAAAGCCATAACATTTGACCAACTTTTTGGTGGACATGCTATAAAAACCCAAGAAAAATTAAAAAAACACATTAACTATCAAAGTTCAAGGGCGTTATTCAAGAAAAGGTTTCACTTTACAAATTTATATCAATCAATGAAAGCGTGTAACATGACAATAAAACCACTACTTTACCTTTTGTCAAAGATGAAGAATATTATGTATGAATATTCGCTTGCTGCAATTATTTTTTATTATCTCTCCACTGGGGATTGATTAAAATGAATTTCGGAAGATAAATGAAACTTATTTTCTCAAGTAAGCTTTCAATACTTTTTGTCCAGCATCTGTCATACTGTCTGTCTGTAAATTTTTTTTTTACATTTCCATTTCTCTTTAAGAACCACTGGTCCAATTTCAGCCAAACTTGGCATAAACACTTTTGAATGATAGGGATCCAGGTTTATTAGAATGAATGCCCAAGCCTCTTTAATATTGTGATAATTAAGAATTATTAAAATTTATTTGTATTTTTCAAAATCTTCCTCTTAAATACAAATAGGCCAAAAAAAGTCATAATTCTGGGGACGCGTCCTTAGGTAGTGTAGATTTATTTTGTTCAAAACTTTTAAAAATCTTGTATTAACAATTTCCAGAAAAGCTGTAACTTGTTTTTAAGGGATCATTATGGCTGATTAGATTGAAGTTTATACAAATCATGATCACCCCAGAAAAGGGGGGCCCTTGGGTAGAATTTTTACATAAAAAGTTTAGATTATTCGGAAAAAAAAAAATATACGAATTTACCTAGATATGTTAGCATTTTGACATATTGTCGTTTATTCATAGTTTCGACTGTTCAAAGTTTAATGTAGGTTTATATACGTGTATATGTATAACACTAGTTTAAGGTCAAACAACGTTCCCAAAAATCTGTTAGGTGTATCTTCGTAATGTATTAAAAATATTTAAAATTTTCATAACATTCTGATTTCTAAACCAGATTCTAGACGTTTTTTAAACAAGAGGCCCAAGGGCCTTAACGCTCTTATGATAAATTATACAACCTATCACTTGTATTCTAAGACCCAGGTTGCATCACCTGACAAAATTTATATTTTTAGCCAATTAGGACTCTTTTTTGGGCTACATTCTTTGGAAAAAACAAATGCATCAACTGACAAAGTTTTATAATTCTAAGCCAATGAAAACCTAAGATCTTAAATAAAGCCATAAAATGTCACCGTGACCTTTTTTTTGGGGAAAATTGAAAAACCCAAGATGCATCAACAACAAAATTTTTGGGTGCCAATAAGTACCGGAAAATCCGGTCTTAAATATAGCCATAAATTGTCAAAAGTAGGTCATGTGACCTAAATTTTGGTTGACATTTTTGGAGTCCCAAGATGCATCTGCTGACAAAGTGTAATAATTTTAAGCCAATAAATACCTGAGATATTCAAAAGTAGGTCACCATGACCTCTTTTTTTTAGCAAATTCTCTGAAAACCCAAGATGCATCAACTGACAAAGTATGATGATTCTAAACCAATTAGTACTGGGTCATAAATATACCCCTAAAATGTCAAAAGTAGGTCACTGTGACCTACTTTTTATGAACATTTTGGAAAACCAAAGATGCATCAACTGACAAAGTTTATATTTTAGCCAATAATACGGAATATTTAAATATAGCCATAAAATGTCAAAAGTAGGTCACTGTGACCTTATTTTTGGTCGACATTTGGGAAACCAAAGATGCATCAACTGACAAAGTTTGATGATTCTAAACCAATAATAAAAAGATACTTAAATATAGCCATAAAATGTTGAAAGTAGGTCACTGTGACCTAATTTTTTGTCATCACTATCTGAAAACCCAAGATGCATCAACTCACAAAGTTTGATGATTCTAAGCCAATAAATACCTAAGATACTTAAATATAGCCATAAAATGTCAAAAGTAGGTCACCGTGACCTACATTTTGTGACTTTTCAGAGTCCCAAGATGCATCGCCTGACCAAGTTTGATGATCGTAGGTTTGAAGGTATTCAAAATATGCCTTTTAAACAAATTTTAAAACAAATGCCTGTAAAATTCTAAAAGTAGGTCACAGTGACCTACCTTTTATTAATATGTTTTTAGGTCCAAAGATGCAGCATCTTTAAAATTTTATGATTCTTACCCTTTCAATGCCTGAAATAATGAGATAAAATGTTTTAAAAAGGATAGGTCTTAAAGTTAAAAAGTAGGTCATGGTGACCTACTTTTAAGTTTACTTTTCAAGGGCTCAAGATGCATCAACTGAGTAAGTTTGATGATCATAGGCCTTAAAGTTTCCCAAAAAATCCTTAAATCAATTTTAAAACAAATACCCGCGAAATTTTAAAAGAAGGTCATCTGCCTACTTTTAGTTAACATGATGTGAAGTCCTAAGATGCATAACTTACAAGATTTTATGATCCTAGTCCTTATAGTAAGCAAAATATAGACATTTTCATTAATTGTAAATTTAGGTCAACTTTAAAGTGACCTTGGCCCCCGCCCTTTTCCCCAGGGTCATGCCTTGAACAATTTTTAATCTTTAACATATCCCGATCCTTGTATGTAAGTTTGGTGAAAATCTCCCCTGGTTCTGGAGAAGATTTTTTTAGCAAACAGTATTTTTTGGGTTTTTTTTTCCTGATTATCTCCCCTTGTTTAAGGGCGCAACCCTTTTTTGTATAAATGGTAGCCCTTAGGCCAAGGATCCCCTTTTCAAATTTGACTCTGATTGGCCAAGGGGTTCTTGAGTTATGGCCCATATTCTAAAAAGTTAACGCACACCGCACGACGCATACCGCACACCGCACAAATGGCCATAGCGTTAGCTCTTTAAGCCTTGGCTCAGAAGAGCTAAAAAAACACATTTAAATATTTGAAATTGGAAAATTTTTTTTCTTCCCAAAAGGTTTATATAAAAAAAACTACCCCTGGTACATGGCTGGAACGTTATTTTTACAACTTACACGAACGATCACGTTGCACAACATTGCACGATTAAACCTGTTACACGAACGATCTTTCACGTTCACGATTCTCACGCAGTTTACACGATTGTTAACGCAAACACACGTTTCTTCACTCAAAATAGTTCAAGATATTTAGGAATCAATATTCTCAAAACGAAATAAAACGTAATTCTTATTTAAGATTTCAAAGAATTATCAATATCATATCATAGACTTTAAAAAAAAAACGGAAAATGATTATTCTGTAACTAAATATATGCAAGACTTAATATTTCAGATTAAAAATAATTATTTCTAAGGTAATTCCCCAACAAAAAAAACGGATTTTGTTCGTTCTCCTAGACGATGTATATGTATGTGGGTCGTATAATTTGAGTAAATTGGATATATGATATGCAGAAAGTGGGGGAGATTCAACCAAAATGGCAGGGTGTAATGACTTAAATTATTATTACAAATGTTATCCCTATGTTTCCATTGATTCAATGTCTGATAAAAATTGCTAATTATTCAACTTTTTTATTCGCAGAAATTTGAAATTAATTACAAATAGGCTCAAGAGATGTTGAACACAGATAATCAAAACTCCCGAAAATCATGCCGTGTGCATGTTAAATTTCGTAAATAGTTATGTAAGCATTGAGAAATGTTTATTTCTTTGTAAAAAAAAAATAAATTTATTTTCAATGAATTGATTTCAAGATTATCTTGACCAGAATAAGAAGTAAAAAATAATTAAATCGATTTTTCAAAAAGGCGTAAGAATTAAGTCGGTTTATCATAATATTGATCGCGCTATTGGATGAGAATTAATATTGCACGACTAAGTATATTGCTTGTTTACGGGCGATAATTAGTTCGTTCTGCATTCTATTATAAAATTGCGCTTTTTCATTTTATTGGATTTTATTTAATGAATTAGGAAAAACAAACAAGGGAAATGCTTTTCTAGAAATAACATTCCGATAAAAACTTAAAAAACAAATTACACGATTCTAAAAATTCGCACATTAAAAACGCACACGATTGAGTTTGATACACGAACGATCAATCACGTTAAATGAATGATCACTCACGATCACGAACGATTCTACACGATTGGTTTGTCAACAATTACGTTCCAGCCACTTTTTGGAAATCCCTGGTAAGGTCCTCAATTTTTTGTAGTAAACATTTTAAGTAGCAACAATTCAATGACAGACTCTAAAAAAATTATCTATTTTTAAGGAACGTTTCGTCCGTCCTTAAGATCTTCTTTAAATTACAGTGCTTGACATGTGATATGACCATAAAATCATTTTGTTGCAAAAGGCTTGAAAAAGGAGGTGAAAGTGGGAACAGGCATTCCATGAACAACAGCAGCCTATTAGTAGTGCCTCGCGTTAATCCAGAGACAATTACTCATTATTTGGAATATCATATAAGCGAACTCTCCGTCATCCCAACGCAAATACCGAAACAAACAAATGTTTATTTTTGTGAAAATTTCATCATCGGAAACCCACGGCTTATTAAGCTTGTCCCTCTCTCCATCACCCATAGACCCATTCATAACAATTGCTCGTTTCTCACAAATATTCATTTAATTTATTGTCTAATAAATTAGCCGTTAAAAGTGAATAACTGTAACCTCATTTGCATAACCATGGATGCCCCCAGTAAATCATGTATGACCATTGTTATAAACCCTTATCGTCATAACCAAACAAAAAACAATTAAAACTATTTTGCATTTACGACATAAAAGGATTTGCGGGCAATATATCGCTAAAAAGTAGAATTACTGTAACCTCGCTTGCACAACAAAGCGAAACTGTTGAAAAGGACCTTAGCGAATTGGTATGGGTGATTGAGAGAGGAACGAAGCATAATCTGCCTTGGATTTCCGACAATGTGAGAATTTAGACCCAAGCACCGTTTATTCGAGACAGTGTAAAATTCATTCTCAGTGCCATAGAGATCGAAACGTCTATGGCAATTTCAACAAATGACTGCTGATTATGTAAAACTTGAACTTTAAAACAGTTGAACTGTTTTTGACTCAATTATATGTAAAAATTTAATTTGTATGAAACTAAGTGTATACACTGTTTCACTTTGGGGATCCAGGAAGAGTTGAAAGAGTTTGAAGGGGGCGGGCCGCCATTGCCTTTTTGGGAATGACCTGTCCGGTAAAGCATGCGCTGGGGGGATTCTTTGCCAGGTATGGCCAGATTCTAGACCATTGGATAGACATCCACAAAGCACAGAAGATTAGTCAAATGTAAGTCATGTAAAAGATGTTTTAAAATAAAGTCCCAAGCAAGGAGACATGTTCTGCAATGCATGCCCAAAAACACCTTGACGGCCAACTGTGAATTTTGATGTTCGTAACAGAAAGTTCATAATCCAGGAGGGCACTTCTTCCGAGAAGGATGACAATGGGGGGGAAAGGGAGATTTGAGAGAGGGGGAAAAGGAGGAAGAGGTTAGCTATACGAGAGGAGAGCGAGAGGAATCCCTTTTTGATCCAGAGAGGCTAATTAAACAAATGCCACAGTAAATAGGGATGAGGTGATGTCATTCGACGAGGAAGCAAATGCGAATAGACAAGTAAGAATTAAAAACAAAAGATGGACATTAATTGTTAAACCCTTTCTCTAATAATTATTTGTTAATTCATAGTTTTGTAATTATTATTTTTATCATTGATATTGTGATTATTTTTGTTTTGAATGAGTTTTATGCTTTTTGATTCATGTGACAAAATAAAAGTAATTTTGTCTTAAGGGAGGGGGGGTAAAAACTCATTATTTTATCCCTATAATCATTACATTTCTGTATTAAATGAGCCCTCCAATTGTTATTATTAAGTCTAAGGATATTATTTAACTAATTTGACACTTAGTCTAGGGACAGTATTTTGTTAACGTCAATTGTTATATCCACGTTTTTTTGATATCTTTGCTTATATAGACGTCCATATTGCCCTTAATTCCATAACTCTTTATCTTAAACAAATCTGATAGGTTTAAAGTCTATTTCTTTTCCCGTTATATGGGTTTTAACAGTTCACGGTTGGGGGACCATTTCTGTTGTGTACTCGTGTTTGGTGATGGCGGACTGCTCTCCTAGCGCCCACTGCTCTGCAGCTTTACTAGGGTTAGATAACCTTCCCGTACTCTGAGCCTTTTATCTTTTTTGGTACTTAGTTATTTGAGCACAACTCAAAATTAACCTAAAAGTTAAGTTCCCATAACATTCACATTCGGTGCCATTGTGGTCTACTAAAATTTGAATTTCCATCCTTATCTAAATTCTTACTATCAAAATTACCTAAGGTTAAAACTTCTAAATAAATAAAGTTACAATATCTATTGAATTTCAAGATTATTCATAGGATTATTTTCATCTCATTTTTTCATAAATATTTTTCATTGTTTTGTAGAACTGGAAGAACCAGTCCATGTCATTTCATTTTAAATAAATAAACATCATATTTTCATCAATATTATCTTTGTCTTATTTTATGACCATCAGGTAGAATTCTCAGGTGGTTACTCCCTCGAACCCGACTGTCCCAAGAGCAGAATAATTTATTATTCCCCTCTTGGGGTTGCAGTCATATTACAGTTGAAAGACCGCTTAGTGCGGCGCTACATAATTTGTTTATATTTTTACAAGCTGCCTTCTGTTTCTTAATAAAAGAGATGAATCGAAAAATGACTTCGGCTTCATAAGCTATACATTATGAAGGCTTGTGATGTCCAGTACCTTAACTCGCGAATACGAGTATTATAGAGACTAGTTAATTTTGACTTATAAATAAGTATCGAGTTAAAGTAAACACAAAAGAATTCGTGTTTGCCTCGCGCCGATAGGTTAACGACGCTATAAGGAAATAGGATTTAAAGCTGTTCACATTTCTGCTCTATCTGTAGACCCCTTTGAAAGGGGAAGGACCTGACCACTCTTAATTTTGACTAAATCCACAAAATTTGATGTCCACGAATATTGATGAAACCACAGTAGCACAAATGCTTGATTAATACCAAGAACCCGGGATCTGAAATGGTTAATTAAGTAGAGCCCCCCTCTATGGTATCCTTGACCGAAGCACCTTGAAATTCACAATTCTGGAAGAAGGTCCCTCGTTCATTATAGTTAAATAGGAAGTTCATCTGCGTAATACCAATGAACAAAGAACATTTTCTATGATTTAATGTACATAGTTTATTTAATACCCATGAGCAGAGAAGAAGACTCTAAAGAATTTAATGTTTTTGCACTGTATAATCAATAGAGCCTCAACCAGCACTGGACCAACTGACCCCGTGGTCTCAAATTTCACAATTTTGACAAAAGGCATTCATTCTCATCAATTATGTACTTAGTTTATTTCATACCTGTAAGCAGAAAAGATTTTCTAAGAATTAGTTCATAATTATAACTATGTAATCAATTGAGCCTCATTCCAAACACCAGAACCCATGACCCTGGAGCCTGAAGGTTATCCGATCCTGTGGTACGAAAAATCAGACATTGATTAATTGAAAATAATCACAGACGTGTCTAAATTCTCAAATTTATTTACACACGGTGTTCATTAATAATTAAAAGAGACAATGAGATAAAAATAATGTGCATGGAAAAAAATTAAATATTATTCAACTATTAATCGCCATAGTAAAATAACAGAAGAAAATCATTTAACATTATTAACCTGTTAAAGTATATTTGATAAAAATGAATAAAAAACCTACTTAGAGAAGACGTAGGACCACAAAAATTCATTTTTGACAACTTCTAACCTTACTCTATCAGAAGCCGTGAAAAATTCAAAATGCAAAAAAAATTGCAATAAGGGCCCTTTTCACATGGGCACAATAATATAATTTGCCCCACCCTAGCACTAAAACCCCTGACCTTGGGGCATGAATTTCATGATTTTTGTAAAGGACTCAATGGTAATTACAATGGTGCCCACAGTTTGACTGTTTAATGGCCATAAGTTAAAAAGAAAATTGATTTTATTTAGTGGTTTTGGCCCCATCCTCAAGTCTCTAGGGGATGCAAAATTAATTTTTTTGTTCCCTTCACAAATAGAGTCAAAAATCTGTTTCGTAGATGTAGCAAACGGATTTGACGGTCTTTCCTAAGGGTGTTAACTCTAGGTCTTCCACTTCGGGGCCGGTCATCAGTAGATCCAGTGGTCGTGAAACGTCTCCAGAGAAGGCTAATTGTCTTTTTAGTTGTTCCAACAGCCGTTGCAACAGCGTTTTGGGAAATGCCTGCTTGGAGCATCCCTATGGAACGTTCACGTTTATCTTTAGACAATTGGGGCATTTCAACAAACGCATAAATTTTACCAAATTTATGATTTTCTTTGATGACTGAAGACAAGAATTTCTTACACCTAGAATTTAACGGATACACATGGTCTGATTTTCTCGAGCACGGACTTTTACTCACTTAAAATTTAAAGGTGTTACGCTTGAATGATCTGGATTTTTTTTTTATCACAATAGACTGTTGCTTAGGTCTCCTATATAAGACCTTTCTTTGTAAAAAGTTTACTTTCAAATCTTAGTAAAACAAAATCACTTTTAGTTATATACCTTTCTTTTTTTGTTCAGTATATGAATAAAGATTTTTTAATGTGAAATAATCATTTAAATCAAATTAGATACTAGTATTTAAACCATAAACGAGCACACGTCGGGTGTGACCGGTCGGCAGGGGATGCTCACTCCTCCATGGCACCTGATCCCATCTCTGATGTTTCGGAGGTCCGTGTTTGCTCTGCTCTTATTTTGTATATTTGTTCAATGATGTTCTTCGTTGATTTTAAGTGCTGGCTCTCATTGTCCTTCTGTTGAACAAAAAGGAAAACAAGAAGAAAAGATAAACAAGGGCGCCGCAAAGCGGAGCATCCCTCGTGACGGCAACTTCACTGGAATTGGCAATATCTCATTGAAGATAAATTCTGTCGCGAGGATCATTATACTTGGCCAGTTTATGCATCTTAGGTAGAAGGTGTGTCGCGCCCTATTTCAAGGTCATTGTGACCTTTAAGTTAAATTAAAAAAAAATTGTCTCTTTTCTATTCATTTTCACATTCCGAAAAATGTAAAATTATCGCACTATCCTTATTAGAAATATGTTAAATCAAGAAAATACTTATTTTTTTAGCATATATTTGACAGCAATCTTTAATAAATATAATGCATGTTTAAGAAATTCCACTGCTCCCATAAAGTGTAATTATGGTCAACAAGAATTTGATAACAGAAGATTGCACGTTAAATTAGAGAAGGATTAATGAGTTTATTGTGAGGAGTAGCTGGTGAATCATCAGTGCTATCTATATCCCTTGCGTATTTGGCTAGATGGGTAAGCCTACTGGTTTAAAAATAGGTCTTGATGGCTAGCCTAAGTTTTAAAATAAATTTTATGAGAAGTAACTTAAACTAATTTGATATTGCATATTAAACTATTTTAATATATTACATAATATTATGAACTTAAAAAATAATTTTATTGGGGTGGGGTGGAATCAGCATGTTTATATGAATTGCATTTTAAAACCTGTCTGACATTAAATTTGTTAAAAAAATGATTACTGCAGATAGACCACCAAGCGCCTAGCCACAACTCAAGAAATCAGATATCCTTTGACAGTGGGTTTGAAGTAAGGTTGTTTTTTTGTAGGACTTCCATGTCGAAGTAGGTGTTCCTTATCTTTCGAAGATTTTTGGCTTGGTGACTTATGATAGATTCCTGATGTTCAACATAATCATTTTTTTTTCATTCAGGTGCTGGGCATTGTATCTCAGCACTGCATTGTCTATGATCTTACCACATTATCTGTTGGCTGTGTTTAAGAGATATATTTCTGAGGTCTCCAAATGATCTTTCCTCCTGTTCCTGATTCAGGGAGCGTAGACAAATTAATCTGTAAGTTTCTGAGGGTGTGTACTGTTAGGCTGAGGCAATGTCAGCCGTAAAATTTTTCTAGTATTCATCTTCTTAGAGATGCTGATAACTGTCTTAGAAAGAATGCCGAATTTGAAGCAAAGATCATACAATCTTAGAATTTTCTTGGTTGTTCTTTGTTGGTAGGGGAAGGATATGGAAATAACGAACAGTATTCAATCTCAACGTCCATTATAGCAGATGTATAGTTACTCTACTAAACAGGCACAGAGTTCATAAATATCCTTACTGATTTTATTCTTTGAGAATTTTGAGTGTGAGAACATTGCCAACTTGACAGCAAAAAGACGTGCGTCTGATCCTTTCAGCTGATTTTCTCCGATGGTGGTATCTGAGAACCCTCTAGCATTGAGTTTTCTTACAAGGTCTATTTTTTTCAAATTGGCAAATGGTGATGGTCTGGTTAAGGAAAACTGTTTCCATAACACTCCTTTTCTGAAAATCTCGACTCTTTCCAGAAGTGGAGGAGCCTTAGTGGTGAAAGCGCACCCTAGATTCATGTGATCCTTTGAACGTATGCCACATAAGCAACTGAAATTTCCTATTCTCTGGTGAGCAGCCTCAATTGTCGGGCGGGGTCGTCTCTACTGAAGTATCTAAAATGTACTTGACATCTCCACACTGGTATCTTAGACTCTCAAGGTCATTAATCCTTGCTGGCATATAGGACAGCTGGTCAACATCACTGCTAGAGGACTGCCCAAGCACATAGAGGAATGGCTTTTCAACCATGGCTTGGACATCAGCTGGTGAACACTCTGAGTACTTCATCTTGAATTCTTCGTCTGTGATGAAGGAGGTCGAGTCTTTGAGTGTGGTATCCATGATGGTGATATAGATGTGGTTAAGAATATCAGAGTGATCATGCCAGATTTTGAGGTGCCTCGACTTGCTTTCATCAGTGTCTGTTTCTCTCTGATAATCCTAATGAATTTCTGCCATCTGTTCTGTGATCATTTTCAGTGGAATCATTCTCCCAAAACAGTGCAATCGACATTGGTGAGGATACCTGATGAATCAATTTTTTAAGCCTTGGAAGCCCTGGGGGCTATCTTTCTCCAATATAGAGATCCTTGTTTTTCTAGTTTTTGTTTTACTACTTCTCTTAATTTTCTGGCTGGTTTTGGCGTTGGTAATGAAATAAACTTGTACATTTTCTACCTTGATCTTATTATCCTTTGTACAAAGTCTCTGCCACTTACACGCTGATACTGATTTTCTATGTTTACACCATTTTGACTAGAAAATGTTTGACCATCATTTTTTGGAACAATACCATTTTTTTGCATGAAATTTTAAGGCGAGGTAGTAGATGCATCTTACGACTTCACATCATGTTAACTCAAAAGTAGGTCACGGTGACCTATTTTTTTTAATTTTGCGAGCATTTGTTTTCAAATTGATTTGAAGGCATATTTAGGACCCTTTAAGGCCTATGATTATCAAACTTTGTCAGTTGATGCATCTTGGGTCCTTGAACAATGTCAACTTAAAAGTAGGTCACCATGATCTTAGGTATTTATTGAATTAGAATAATAAAACTTTGTCAGATGATGCATTTTAAGTTTTCCATGAATGTAAACCAAAAAGTAGTCCAAATTGGCTAAGAATCATCAAATTTGTCAGGTGATGCAACCTTGGTCTTAGGATACATAGGGTTAGAGGCTTCAAATACAAGTGATAGGTTGTACAATATATCAGAAGAGCGATTCAAGGCCCTTGGGCCTCTTGTTTACAAGTGTTTTTGTTCTCATTGGTTGTCAGAAATTTATCAATATCATCATAACAGACCTCAGCAAAGCGCTTGTTTTGTGAAACGTGGTCACCTCCTGGAGTGAGCTCAACAGAAAAATCTCCAATTATGTTGTAACTGATTCTTGCTAATGTTTCCTCATCCAAATCTTCAATGAATGCATTCAAGTCATTGTCTGTGTCATTTTCATTCTCTTTCATGCCTTTTATATCCAATGTGATAAGAATTTTGTCATTAGGATTAGTTTTTGCCATTTTAATTTAATAATATTGAAACAGACGACAAAAGAGCTCCGACAAGGGAGATAATTTGACAGAGGGGAGAGAGAGAGAGAGAGAGAGAGAGAGAGAGAGAGAGAGAGAGACATAATTCAATGTTCAAATTAATAATAATAAGTAGTTTCTTTTTTTAAATTTGTTTATATTATAAACTAAAGGGTGTTGTAATGAATAAATTTGAGGATAAAACTAGGGGAAAATTAATCAAGGGATATAACTCCTTCATTGAAATGAAAAAAGTAGTTTCGGTTGATATGCTTTCATACTGTGATAGGATCAATTTGATATCCTGTCACACTGTGACAGGATATCACTTTCATTCAATGGAAAAATTACAGTATTTCAATGTTGAAAATGTAATACAATATAAACTGCTATAAAAAACCACATATCTCAAAATCCTTCTTCTGTCTTCTGCAACATTTAAAGAAAATACGGGGAGAAGTTAATGACGCCACAATTAGCAGAAAGGAAGTCATATGAGAAATGTTCGTAGTGCAGGGTATTCCTATGTTTAAGAAATTAACGAAATTTGATTTCGTATATCACTTTTATATTTAAGAAAAATATCGGGCTTAACTGAAACTGACCTTCTTCTTTGCATAACGTGTTTTCCTCATTCTTAAGAATTTGATAAAATTAAAGGGGATGGATGGTACAAAGGATTTGTTTACGATAACTTAATTGAAAATGAAAAATATGAGACAGACCAGATTGTTTGATTCTTTGGTCCAGTGGGTGAATATGTGCCAATTACAAACACAGAGTTCAGTCTACATGACGTCACAAAAACGTTTCGAACTGCTTACGCTTGCACCGTGATATATATAAGGCAGGTAACATGTCTTTACGATTCTGTTGGTACTCCTTGGCAATACAGCACCAAAAATAACAGGGCATAAAGCAAAAGACATAACGAACATCATCTTGACGGATCTCTCCTCTATCTTTTCTCATCGCCATGCAACGCTTGATAACATATCCGCACGAAAGTATGGTCACATGGTCTTCTTTTTTCCCCAAAAATTTATTAATATATTATATGAACTAGAAAACTGACCAGCCAGGAAGGGTCCCGATATGACAATTAATATGGAGAAGTGAAAAAACTTTGAATTCCATCTTCTTTATATTAACAATGAAGAAAAATAAATCCCCGGAATAAGATGTAAAGAACTGCAATATATAGGATCTCATTGTTTGTTGTTGGATTTAATTTTCATCCAACAATTAGAGTGTTTTTTTTTCTTGAGTCATATCCAGGGGATAAAATACAAACGTTGGATAAAAATCATATTATACAACAAATTGTGAGATTCTTTTTATTCCATGTTTTATAAACCACGATCAATGTTTACACGGTTTATAGGACTCCACATTATTTTACTTCATTATGCTTACACAATTCCCATTGTGAAGTCACAACTGTGGGAGATCAAAAGAAAATATACAAATATCCACAGGTTTAAAGGGGGTTGAACGCGGGATGAAATAATATTCATTAAAATATTTACTTTTATTACCCAATCAAGTTAATTTTGTTGTTTATTAGAGATTTTATATTTTCATTTATTCTGTATGTGTTTTCAGTTTTTCTTATCTTTTCAAACCGATCTATTGACTGGCGATCTATTGACCGGTCAATGACTGCATGTTCTCAGGTGTTCTATTGACCGGTGGGTGAACAGCAACGTATTTCGAAAAAAAAAAACGATTCGGGTTTGAAATTTACATGTAAACATTGCGCAGACGTCAGTGGCACTGAACAAAAACAAGTATGGCAGAGAGATTTCCTGAGATTAATGACGAAGAAATCAAAATTTTTTTTAGAAAACTACAAAGAGCTCGATAAAGTTCCAAAAGTATTGTAAATGACATATAGTTTACAATAGCTTTCTTTTATTTTTCATATTCATACGTGTTACGAGGGGAAAATAGGACTCCCGATCCTTCAACTGTCGTCGGAATTTCATAAATATGGATTATGTTAAAAATTACGCCAGACAAGGGGCCAGATATGAAAAGGAAGACGTTGACAATATATAGAATGGACTACATATACTATATTTGTCCATGCTTAAACTACAGTAAGCACTTCAGCATGACGTCTCCACGTGATGTCTATAATAAGAAAATATGCCTTAATGAAAAAGTGAAAAGTTCATCACTTCCCCGGGGATATTTAATTTTAATTTGTATTAATAGTTATGTAAAAACATCTCTGTAACATGAAAAGTGCTGCTAGAATCCGACTGTCCTATCACAGAAATAATTATTAAATATTTTCGGACCAAACCTTTCCAAATTTTTACATTTTGTTCATAACATCCAAAAAATGCATCAATTCCCGTAAACCATACGATTCTAGCAGCATTTTCCCAAAAACAATAGAATAAGAACTTTAAATAAAGACAAAAATTAAGTTTCAAAGTATGCGGCGTAGTGTTGATCTTTTGCATTTTTTTTGTTACAAACGACAAAGGAAAGGCTGATCGGCAAGTAAACACCCTCCCTGCTCTACTTTTACGAAGAAATTGTAGAATTGTATTACCTTACCTTATTTATAAGCTTTATTTCACATGAATCACACATGATATTCCTTTTAAATGCTTTTTATGCTCCGATTTCTAGTGTTTGTTTACATGAATTCTTGTTACGTTTCACTTTCACTCTGCTTCTACATGATCAACAGTTATGACGTCACGGGTTTGGTCTTGAAACAGTAGTCTGTAATAAAGTCCACTTAAAATTATCCCGGATTATCACGAGATACTAGATCTAGATCTAAATAACTAGTGCTAATTGTAACAGGAACCGTTACAGATGTTCCCCAAACGCTCCCCAGCTCCCTTTCGGTGCCATATTCCCTGTAAGCTTCATTAAATAAGACAAACTCTGCATTTTTGACTTTAACAACGTTTTCCCAGAAGGATACAATTATATCCAATTTTTAGCATTGCACCCAAGCGCATGTAAATGCATATGATTTATGACCATATTATCTTGTTTACACTATTTATATATTTTAATATACTATATATTAAAGCATTCAGTCAAAAAGTAATAAAAATAACTCATTCAAGAGTATTTTTTAAATATACTCGTTTCAAATGCACGCACGTGCGTGCGCGTGCATGATGATCATACCATCTTGTAGGAGTCCCTTACATCTATCTATGTTCTAAATTCTATCCTGTTTGGTTGAAAAACAAGGGAATTATAGCCATTTAAAGTTTCAGCCAATCAGATTGCAGCAAACGTACATGCGCGTGATTTCATGATTTTTTTTCTATATTATTTTGTAGGATATCCTAATACATGACAATATTTTAAACTTCAAAAAATTTCGTCAAAATGCAAAGGAGAAATAGCCATTTAAAATTTCAGCTAATCAGATTGCAGCACACGT
>NW_026920206.1:0-2500 GCF_032062105.1 Saccostrea cuccullata
ATATATAAATTTAATATAAATTTGAAAGCCCTAACTCTTCACTGTCTTAACTTTCACCAATTTGAGGTAATGTTAAAATTTTTGGAAAAGTATGTTGACATTAATGGTCAAAGTCACAGCGTAAAAAAAATCACAGTATAGCCTAATTGAAAAGGTCTTGTCACCTCTTGGTAATGTACCGGGGTACATGTGAAATATGAAAACCCTATCTCTTCTCATTCAAATGGCATGACCAAATTAAAGATTTTGTAAGAAACAGACAAATGAGATTTCATGTCCCCTTGCTTTCATGAAAGAGGGGAAGAATAAGATTACCGGTAGTGGGAGAGAAAAGTTGACCTCTTAACATTAATCTTTTATTTTGAATTTAAAAAATTAATAAAGATGGATATCCTTAATTGAGAAAAACATTTTTGATATTTTTGTGTATCCATTGTGAAAATAATATTTGTTTATTGAATATTTTGGGAGTTAGAATATTTATTGCAAATCTTTTAGGAAAACTACATGTAGTAGTTAAGAGCCATTCTCTGTAATGATTTGAAATAATATATAGGAGCTATGGCACGCATAGTCTCGGCATTTCTCCAAACTTTCTATGATAAAATTCTTTGATACTCTAAACTAATTTCGGGCAAAACGTGGTTGCTATGTGTCATGGTTACCATTGCAACATGTCTGAAAGTTTGAAAAATGACAATTTTTAACATGTTTAGAGTCCCATAGGTAACACATGTTGCAAAGCAAACAGTTGGCAATGCCTCTTTCCTAAAGCTGAAGGCCCAATATTTTAAATGCATGATAAGTATGTTTGGTAAATCAACTTCTAGATAAGTTGCTATGGTAACAAAGTATTCAAAAGTTTAAATAAATTATTCACTTAATTTTATTAAGTGAGACATAAAAATAAAAAGCAATAATAGAATAAAACGTTACCAAATAATTGAAAAAAAGCCTTAAAACATATACAAGAATAAATTATGATATTTCATTTAGATTATCTTTGGTTACCAAGAATTTTAAACCATAAAAACCCTTAAAATTTGAATGTTTAAATCTGATCCTATCTTTCTAAAAAGCATGTTCCCTTATACATGTACATGATCAATTTGTAAAGGCGTTGGTGTAATCCTTATTTTCCTGTTTAAAAAATTCAAATCAGATTCTTTAAATAGAGCATTGCTATGGAAATAAGCATAAAAATTTAAAAAATATGCTAAAAAATCTGAAAAATACTTTGTTTCCTTGGATATGAACCCGTAAATGTAGATTCCCAAAACTTTTATGATTGATATTTATTAACGGCTAAATTGACTTTTAATTTTGACTATCGTCCATTCTCTAACTGGATGCAAGAAGCTGGCACAAAGGGTTTAAAATTGATTCAGTTAATAAAGTTGGAACATTTTCCCTTCTTGGTCACAGTAGCAACAATATTGTTTTCTTCATCAACTTTTATCAATATACATTGTATGATATATTCAGCTTTAGTTCTACAAAGTACTTTTCAAATTTCAAAGTGAGTCTTATGATATCTTACTTAATTTAATGGTAAGTAAATTCTTAATGCAGTCAATAAATTCACTTTTAACAACATGGTGCATTGTTTCCTTGGCAACAGTGTAAAGAAGCAATTAATTTCAATTTTTCTTATAGTGTTGTTGTTGCAAGATTCTAAGGATGCATATATGCCAGTCTTGAATTTTCATATATTTCCTCAAAACAGTGGCATTAATCCAATCTTCCTTACTGATTTTACTTGATTACACTGTGTTACCATTGCAACCATAAAAGTAATCCGAGATTCCTCTGACTCTAACCCCCACTTTTATATATTGACCCGCACAAGCGGGGGTTAGAGTCAGAGGAATCTCGGATTACCATAAAAGATACTTATATAATACTATTGATTATACCTTTATACTTTAAGTCAAACATTTTCATTGTTTTTCTTAAGTTGTTGACTGAGTTTGAGCATGTAACATATACCATTAGTGAATACTAAGTGTTTTTCAGCTTTTTAATGTTTAAATGTTTTCAAAATCTACCTTTGGTTACCATTTACTTAGATACTGTAATTGTGTTTGTGCCAATAATAAAATATGTATTTGTATAAAGATAATAATATATTCTTTACAGTGGCAACATAGTGTCATTTTTTTGTGAGATTGGGTTGTTTGCTTTTCTTGGTTTTATTAAGGCTTAGTAAAGATTTAAAGTAACTGAAAATCTCTACTTTAAAAAATATTTTTGGCGGTTACCATGAGAACCGAGACACATGACAACGAAAATTTATTTGATATATGTTTTCTGGTGTCAAGTAACTAATAAGGGGTGAAGTTTCATCAAAATCGGTGACCGTGCGTGGCAACGAAGTTTCAGTGGTAATACAGAGAATGGCTCATAACTGGTTATTTATTCTTGAGAGATGAGGAAGTTACAATTGTACGTTATGTGTATGAATGATTACTTTGTGCGGTACTGTCCTATACCTGTATAC
>NW_026920206.1:7500-17060 GCF_032062105.1 Saccostrea cuccullata
AAAATGACCTTCGTTCCGCACACCTACACAACACACCTATTAACCCTAAAAAGGTTTTAGCTCAGTTGGGTGAACAGTTTCTGAGAACACTCGCGGACAAAAAAGTACCGGAGAAGAAATAAGAAGAAAAAAGAATAATAATAATAATAATAAGAAACAGAGTAAAAACAATATGTTCCCAAACTTCGTTTGGGGAACATAATAAGGCAGCAAAATTCAAATTCTCATTTCTCTACTAAGATTTTTACATCGGGCTCGGAGTTGGTTTTCTTCAGAAAGACAGGACTGGGTTCAAGGCGACTAGGGGTACCACACCGGTAATTGACCAATCAAAATGAACTTAGTCAATTGTAGGTCCATACATTAAGCCGATTTTCCTTTCTTTTGAGAGTTTTTTTAATTTCCTTCCAGGCCAGTTTGACAACTCTGGTACCTGTGCCTAGGAAATTTTATCTACTCTATAAATAAATAAAGTTTTTTGACAGGAACTATTTCTCCAGGGCATAGGAGGCTACTTCCTGGGGTGCTTTTGTGATGTTTATAAAGACATGGAAAACACGTGGATTTGAGGGTAGCCCTGTTTGCATATGCAAATAAATCAGAAAATGTCGTGTACGTACCCTGGTTTTTTGGTGTCAGCTAATGTGACAGGTATTGTTTAACACCCCCTTATCAATATTTTTTCATGAATTCAAACACGTGAGGTTTTACTGGAAAGAAACGTGTATTGCTTTTTAATATACCGAAACTCGCTATTTCTGGGGATTGTGTAATTCTAAAAAAAATTCAGATAAATTTCAATGGTGAAATAAAAGAAGAATGCTTGGTATTAAAATATTAATTCATATCAGTAGAATTGAATGCTATTAACGACATCTGGAGAAATAGGCTTTAAAAGGTTTATATCATATCTTTGTTCGTCTGCACTTAAATTTCAAACACGACAGAATTTGTAATTTTTGCCGTAAAAATTCATAATTTCTATATACTTTAGAGACTTACCGTAAAACTTTCAGGAAACTTTCTATGAAGTCTTTTCTGCACCTTAAGGGAAATTTTATGTCAATCCCAGGTGTTGATCGAGTTTCAGAGAAATTTTCTACGTTGTTATTGATTTTTTTTTCTTTAAGGAGAAGGGGGGGGGGTTGACTTTTTTATTCTAAGCATTTGTTAAAGTGAGTTTGTAAATACATCTACGAACTTGAGCTGGATTGTGACCTTTGGGTCAAGGGGTCAAAGGTCAAGGTCAAAGGTCAAGGTCATCAAAGCATTTCATAAAGAAATATAAAAGTAACGGCCATATCAAGTATACAAGTCATTTGATCATTGCACGCGCGCGAAGGTGCAATGCATGAAAGCTATATCATCGTGACTACACTTTTAATGTGTTTCTATTCTTTGAATTTTGAAACGTTTCATAAAAAAATTTACGACTATATGAAGTAAATCGGTCATTTAACGCATTGCGCGCGCACACGTGCATGCAAGTCCTTGCATTCAAGTTTGATAGTAGCATAATGTAAGAATCCGTCATATCTATTCATATTCTAAATTTCATCCTGTTTTGTTGAGAATCAAAAAAGTTACAGGCATTTAAAGTTTAAGCCAATCAGATCGCAGCACACGTGCATGGGCGTGGTTTCTTGAAAACTTTTATATATCATAGTTTAGGACGTATTAAGGTATGATTATGTTTTAAAATTCAAAGTATTTTGTCAAAAAACAAGTAAGATATTGAGATTTTTGTTTCAGCTAATCAGAGCAAAGCGCACGTGCATGCACGTGCATGCATGTGCATGATGACCGTAACTTCTTATAGGAGTCTATTGTGTCTGTCTATGTTCTAAATCTTATCGTGGTTGGTTGAAAAACAAGGGAGTTACAGCCATTTGAAGTTTAAGCCAATCAGATTGCAGCGCACGTGCATGCGCATGCTTTCATGACAAATGTTATACATCATGTTGTAGGACATCTTAAAGTATGCTTATATTTTAAATTTCATACCATTTCGTCAAAAAACGGAAAAGATATTGAGATTTTTGTTTCAGCCAATCAGAGCGAAGCGCACGTAAATGCGCGTGAGTTCTTGCTAATTTGACAGTGTCACATTATCTACACTATTAATATATCCTTATATAATGAGTTTCAAAGCATTTCATCGGAAAATGTTAAAGTTATGGCTATATTAAATATATTAGTCATTTCAGTCATTTCACGCGCCCGCACGTGCAGGCGTATGCGCGCAAAATGACCTTCGTTCCGCACACCTACACAACACACCTATTAACCCTAAAAAGGTTTTAGCTCAGTTGGGTGAACAGTTTCTGAGAACACTCGCGGACAAAAAAGTACCGGAGAAGAAATAAGAAGAAAAAAGAATAATAATAATAATAACTAGTGCTAATTGTAACGGGAACCGTTACAGATGTTCCCCAAACGCTCTCCATCTCCCTCTTGGTGCCATTATCCCTGTAAGCTTCATTAAATAAGACAAACATTATGCATTTGAGACTTTAACAAAGTTTACCTTGAAGGGTACCAAGTTCATTCAAATTTTAGCATTGCACGCGTTCGCATGTGAATGCATGTGCGTAATGACCATATCATCTTGTCTACACAATCTATATAATTTAATATACTAAATATTAAAGTATTTAATCCAAAAGTATTAAAAAATACGGTCATTCAATTGTATTTTTGATTTTACTCATTTCACGTGCACGCACGTGCATACATGAGCATGGTGACATACCTTCTTGTAGAAGTCCATTACATCTATCTATGTTCTAAATCCCACTCCGTTTGGTTGAAAACCAAGGGAGTTATAGCTGATTAAAGTTTCAGCCAATCAGATTGCAGCTTACGTTCACGCACGTGTATGGATGTGCATGGTAATCATACCTTCTTGTAGAAGTCCATTATATCTATCTATATTCCAAATCTCATCCTGTTTGGTTGAAAACTAAGGGTGTTATAGCTATTTAAAGTTTCAGCCAATCAGATTGCAGCGCACGTACACGCACGTGTGTGGATGTGCATTGTGACCATACCTTCTTGTAGAAGTCTATTATATCTATCTATGTTCCAAATCCCATCCTGTTTGGTTGAAAACCAAGGGAGTTATAGCTATTTAAAGTTTCAGCCAATCAGATTGCAGCGCACGTGCATGCACGTGTTTTCATGAAAATTGTTATATATCATGTTGTAGGATATCCTAATGCATGGCTATGTTCAAAATTTCAAAGGATTTCATCAAAAAACAAGAAAGATATTGAGACTTTAGTTTCAGCCAATCAGAGCGAAGCGCACGTGCATGCGCGTGAGATCTTGCTATTTTGACCATGTCATATTGTCTATGCTACTACTATATCCTAATATTATGATTTTTAAAGCATTTCATCAAAAAAGGTAAAAATTTACGCCTATATCAATTAAATCGGTCATTTCACGTGTTGCTCGTGCGCGCTCTTGCAAGCACGTGCACACAAAATGGCATGTTGACAATGTCATCTTATCTACATTTATAATATGTCTATATATTCTAAATATCAAAGCATTACATCGAAAAATGTAAAAGTTACGGCAATTTCAAGTATATTGGTCATTTCACGTGTTGCACGTGCGCGCTCTTGCAAGCACGTGCGCGCAAAATGACCTTCGTTCCGCAAATCTACATAACATGCCTACTTACCCTAAAAAGGTTTCCCCTTAATCGGATGTGTACTTTACAAGATCATTCGCGGACAAAATTTTCCCGAGAAGAAAAATAATAATAATAAGAAACAGAGTAAAAACAATATGTTCCCCAACTTCGTTTGGGGAACATAATAATAAGAAACAGAGTAAAAACAATATGTTCCCAAACTTCGTTTGGGGAACATAATAAGGCAGCAAAATTCAAATTCTCATTTCTCTACTAAGATTTTTACATCGGGCTCGGAGTTGGTTTTCTTCAGAAAGACAGGACTGGGTTCAAGGCGACTAGGGGTACCACACCGGTAATTGACCAATCAAAATGAACTTAGTCAATTGTAGGTCCATACATTAAGCCGATTTTCCTTTCTTTTGAGAGTTTTTTTAATTTCCTTCCAGGCCAGTTTGACAACTCTGGTACCTGTGCCTAGGAAATTTTATCTACTCTATAAATAAATAAAGTTTTTTGACAGGAACTATTTCTCCAGGGCATAGGAGGCTACTTCCTGGGGTGCTTTTGTGATGTTTATAAAGACATGGAAAACACGTGGATTTGAGGGTAGCCCTGTTTGCATATGCAAATAAATCAGAAAATGTCGTGTACGTACCCTGGTTTTTTGGTGTCAGCTAATGTGACAGGTATTGTTTAACACCCCCTTATCAATATTTTTTCATGAATTCAAACACGTGAGGTTTTACTGGAAAGAAACGTGTATTGCTTTTTAATATACCGAAACTCGCTATTTCTGGGGATTGTGTAATTCTAAAAAAAATTCAGATAAATTTCAATGGTGAAATAAAAGAAGAATGCTTGGTATTAAAATATTAATTCATATCAGTAGAATTGAATGCTATTAACGACATCTGGAGAAATAGGCTTTAAAAGGTTTATATCATATCTTTGTTCGTCTGCACTTAAATTTCAAACACGACAGAATTTGTAATTTTTGCCGTAAAAATTCATAATTTCTATATACTTTAGAGACTTACCGTAAAACTTTCAGGAAACTTTCTATGAAGTCTTTTCTGCACCTTAAGTGAAATTTTATGTCGATCCCAGGTGTTGATCGAGTTTCAGAGAAATTTTCTACGTTGTTATTGATTTTTTTTTTTTAAGGAGAAGGGGGGGGGGTTGACTTTTTTATTCTAAGCATTTGTTAAAGTGAGTTTGTAAATACATCTACGAACTTGAGCTGGATTGTGACCTTTGGGTCAAGGGGTCAAAGGTCAAGGTCAAAGGTCAAGGTCATCAAAGCATTTCATAAAGAAATATAAAAGTAACGGCCATATCAAGTATACAAGTCATTTGATCATTGCACGCGCGCGAAGGTGCAATGCATGAAAGCTATATCATCGTGACTACACTT
Source organism: Saccostrea cuccullata (assembly GCF_032062105.1). NCBI lineage: Eukaryota > Metazoa > Mollusca > Bivalvia > Ostreida > Ostreidae > Saccostrea > Saccostrea cuccullata. The sequence goes on from NW_026920206.1 coordinate 12,561, forward strand.
TTAATGTGTTTCTATTCTTTGAATTTTGAAACGTTTCATAAAAAAAATTACGACTATATCAAGTAAATCGGTCATTTAACGCATTGCGCGCGCACACGTGCATGCAAGTCCTTGCATTCAAGTTTGATAGTAGCATAATGTAAGAATCCGTCATATCTATTCATATTCTAAATTTCATCCTGTTTTGTTGAGAATCAAAAAAGTTATAGGCATTTAAAGTTTAAGCCAATCAGATCGCAGCACACGTGCATGGGCGTGGTTTCTTGAAAACTTTTATATATCATAGTTTAGGACGTATTAAGGTATGATTATGTTTTAAAATTCAAAGTATTTTGTCAAAAAACAAGTAAGATATTGAGATTTTTGTTTCAGCTAATCAGAGCAAAGCGCACGTGCATGCGCGTGCATGCATGTGCATGATGACCGTAACTTCTTATAGGAGTCTATTGTGTCTGTCTATGTTCTAAATCTTATCGTGGTTGGTTGAAAAACAAGGGAGTTACAGCCATTTGAAGTTTAAGCCAATCAGATTGCAGCGCACGTGCATGCGCATGCTTTCATGACAAATGTTATATATCATGTTGTAGGACATCTTAAAGTATGCTTATATTTTAAATTTCATACCATTTCGTCAAAAAACGGAAAAGATATTGAGATTTTTGTTTCAGCCAATCAGAGCGAAGCGCACGTAAATGCGCGTGAGTTCTTGCTAATTTGACAGTGTCACATTATCTACACTATTAATATATCCTTATATAATGAGTTTCAAAGCATTTCATCGGAAAATGTTAAAGTTATGGCTATATTAAATATATTAGTCATTTCAGTCATTTCACGCGCCCGCACGTGCAGGCGTATGCGCGCAAAATGACCTTCGTTCCGCACACCTACACAACACACCTATTAACCCTAAAAAGGTTTTAGCTCAGTTGGGTGAACAGTTTCTGAGAACACTCGCGGACAAAAAAGTACCGGAGAAGAAATAAGAAGAAAAAAGAATAATAATAATAATAACTAGTGCTAATTGTAACGGGGACCGTTACAGATGTTCCCCAAACGCTCCCCATCTCCCTTTTGGTGCCATAAATATTTTAGCATTGCACGCGTGTGCATGTGAATGCGTAATGACCATATCATCTTGTCTACACAATCTATATACTTTAATATACAAGTATTTAATCCAAAAGTATTAAAAATAATGTCATTCAAGTGTAAATTTTAATTTCAGTTGCATGGCATGAGCAAACCTTCGTTTGGTTGAAAACCAATATTATAGCTGATTAAAGTTTCAGCCAATGCACGTGCACGCACGTATGTATGGATGTGCATGGTGACCATACCTTATTGTTGTAGAAGTCCATTATATCTATCTATGTTCCAAAATCCTGTTTGGTTGAAAACTAAAGGAGTTATAGCTATTTAAGTTTCAGCCAATCAGATTTACAGCACGTGTATCAGCATTTGTATCTTCTTGTAGAAGTCTATTATATCTATGTTCCAAATTCCTGTTTGGTTGAAAACCAAGGGAGTTATAGCTATTTAAAGTTTCAGCCAATCAGATTGCAGCGCACGTGCATGCACGTGTTTTCATGAAAATTGTTATATATCATGTTGTAGGATATCCTAATGCATGGCTATGTTCAAAATTTCAAAGGATTTCATCAAAAAACAAGAAAGATATTGAGACTTTAGTTTCAGCCAATCAGAGCGAAGCGCACGTGCATGCGCGTGAGATCTTGCTATTTTGACCATGTCATATTGTCTATGCTACTACTATATCCATATTATGAGTTTCAAAGCATTTCATCAAAAGGTAAAAATTTACGCCTATATTATTTCACGTGTTGCTCGTGCGCGCTCTTGCAAGCACGAGCACACAAAATGGCATGTTGACAATGTCATCTTGTCAAGATTTATAATATGTCTATATATTCTAGATATCAAAGCATTACATCGAAAAATATAAAAGTTACGGCAATTTCAAGTATATTGGTCATTTCACGTGTTGCACGTGCGCGCTCTTGCAAGCACGTGCGCGCAAAATGATATCTACACAACATGCCTACTTACCCTAAAAAGGTTTCCCCTTAATCGGATGTGTACTTTACAAGATCATTCGCGGACAAAATTTTCCCGAGAAGAAAAATAATAATAATAAGAAACAGAGTTATGTTCCCCAACTTTTGGGGAACATAATAAGAAACAAGTAAAAACAATATGTTCCCAAACTTCGTTTGGGGAACATAATAAGGCAGCAAAATTCAAATTCTCATTTCTCTACTAAGATTTTTACATCGGGCTCGGAGTTGGTTTTCTTCAGAAAGACAGGACTGGGTTCAAGGCGACTAGGGGTACCACACCGGTAATTGACCAATCAAAATGAACTTAGTCAATTGTAGGTCCATACATTAAGCCGATTTTCCTTTCTTTTGAGAGTTTTTTTAATTTCCTTCCAGGCCAGTTTGACAACTCTGGTACCTGTGCCTAGGAAATTTTATCTACTCTATAAATAAATAAAGTTTTTTGACAGGAACTATTTCTCCAGGGCATAGGAGGCTACTTCCTGGGGTGCTTTTGTGATGTTTATAAAGACATGGAAAACACGTGGATTTGAGGGTAGCCCTGTTTGCATATGCAAATAAATCAGAAAATGTCGTGTACGTACCCTGGTTTTTTGGTGTCAGCTAATGTGACAGGTATTGTTTAACACCCCCTTATCAATATTTTTTCATGAATTCAAACACGTGAGGTTTTACTGGAAAGAAACGTGTATTGCTTTTTAATATACCGAAACTCGCTATTTCTGGGGATTGTGTAATTCTAAAAAAAATTCAGATAAATTTCAATGGTGAAATAAAAGAAGAATGCTTGGTATTAAAATATTAATTCATATCAGTAGAATTGAATGCTATTAACGACATCTGGAGAAATAGGCTTTAAAAGGTTTATATCATATCTTTGTTCGTCTGCACTTAAATTTCAAACACGACAGAATTTGTAATTTTTGCCGTAAAAATTCATAATTTCTATATACTTTAGAGACTTACCGTAAAACTTTCAGGAAACTTTCTATGAAGTCTTTTCTGCACCTTAAGTGAAATTTTATGTCGATCCCAGGTGTTGATCGAGTTTCAGAGAAATTTTCTACGTTGTTATTGATTTTTTTTTTTTAAGGAGAAGGGGGGGGGTTGACTTTTTTATTCTAAGCATTTGTTAAAGTGAGTTTGTAAATACATCTACGAACTTGAGCTGGATTGTGACCTTTGGGTCAAGGGGTCAAAGGTCAAGGTCAAAGGTCAAGGTCATCAAAGCATTTCATAAAGAAATATAAAAGTAACGGCCATATCAAGTATACAAGTCATTTGATCATTGCACGCGCGCGAAGGTGCAATGCATGAAAGCTATATCATCGTGACTACACTTTTAATGTGTTTCTATTCTTTGAATTTTGAAACGTTTCATAAAAAAAATTACGACTATATCAAGTAAATCGGTCATTTAACGCATTGCGCGCGCACACGTGCATGCAAGTCCTTGCATTCAAGTTTGATAGTAGCATAATGTAAGAATCCGTCATATCTATTCATATTCTAAATTTCATCCTGTTTTGTTGAGAATCAAAAAAGTTATAGGCATTTAAAGTTTAAGCCAATCAGATCGCAGCACACGTGCATGGGCGTGGTTTCTTGAAAACTTTTATATATCATAGTTTAGGACGTATTAAGGTATGATTATGTTTTAAAATTCAAAGTATTTTGTCAAAAAACAAGTAAGATATTGAGATTTTTGTTTCAGCTAATCAGAGCAAAGCGCACGTGCATGCGCGTGCATGCATGTGCATGATGACCGTAACTTCTTATAGGAGTCTATTGTGTCTGTCTATGTTCTAAATCTTATCGTGGTTGGTTGAAAAACAAGGGAGTTACAGCCATTTGAAGTTTAAGCCAATCAGATTGCAGCGCACGTGCATGCGCATGCTTTCATGACAAATGTTATATATCATGTTGTAGGACATCTTAAAGTATGCTTATATTTTAAATTTCATACCATTTCGTCAAAAAACGGAAAAGATATTGAGATTTTTGTTTCAGCCAATCAGAGCGAAGCGCACGTAAATGCGCGTGAGTTCTTGCTAATTTGACAGTGTCACATTATCTACACTATTAATATATCCTTATATAATGAGTTTCAAAGCATTTCATCGGAAAATGTTAAAGTTATGGCTATATTAAATATATTAGTCATTTCAGTCATTTCACGCGCCCGCACGTGCAGGCGTATGCGCGCAAAATGACCTTCGTTCCGCACACCTACACAACACACCACTAAACTTTTCATTATAATTTTTTGTTTTTATTCTTTAATTTTGAAACGTTTCATAAAAAAAATTACGCATTCAAGTAAATGGTCATTTAAAGTTTGGGGCCCCCGTGCGCTCCCTTTCAAAGTTTTTGGGCAAATGTGTCCGCAATCTATTAATTCAAAATTACCTGGTTTAAA
>NW_026920207.1:0-17039 GCF_032062105.1 Saccostrea cuccullata
TATTATCATAAACCCATGCTTTAGTAAAAAAAAGTTTCTTCACATTAGTTTACATTAATTGAATTCCTTATATTGATTGCAACCGTCCGTGTGGCACAGTGGTTAGAATCGCAGATTTGGTAGCTACTCTTTACTTCGCCTGTTCGAATCCCAATAGGGACATTGAGAGCCGTACTATATTTAACAGAGGCCCCCTGTCACAGTAAGCCCACGTTCACACAGAGCTGCGACTTTAGGACGATCCCGATCAAGCCATGATCTAAAAAAGTTTTGGATCTGGGCGGATCGCCAAACCGATCGGAGTCTAAATCGAGCAATTTGGCAAATTATAGTATTCGTTACGACCGTACTAAGATGCCCCTACGTCAAACGCGCTGCTAACACCCTTCTACTACGATGTTGCGTAAACTGTTGCCGACCAGCGACCGCGTTTGAGTACTGCGTGTACGCAACACTGCCGCGACGACATTCAATATCATACTATGCCGCTACACAGACCTAGATGACTGTACGACGATATCGCTAAGGTGGTGCCCATCATATTTTGTATGTATAACGCTTCTAGTACGATTTTGGCGATGATGCATATATATCTTGCAATTGCAGATTTTTCACGTTTTTTACCACGTGGTTTACGGAGCATTCTCAATTGTAACTGTAACAAGATGTGAAAATTTCGAAGTCTAAAATGCAAATGGTCGTCAAAGTTATTGTAGGTCTTCGTAAGATCATTGTAGGTCTTCGTAGGATCGTCAGGAACGTAGAGAGATCGTAGTGGACACGTAGTAAGAACGTAGTAGGAACGTTGTAGGAGTGTACTTGATAAGTTCCTACGATTTTTTTGCGCTTTTACTACGATCACGATGATCTCTCCTCGATGCTCCCTCACTGCCTGTACGATTACGACGCTTCTACTACGCTATTTTTATGGCTTTACCCCGATTCTTGTTGGCCACGATCCCGCTACGCTTGTTTTGAGCATATTCAAAATAAGCATGGCGAGAGCGTAGAGCTCTCCGATCATGAAAACCCTACTGCAATCATACTGCGTTTATGAAACTACGTTTTTCCTGCGATTGTCACGATCGGCCACGATTTCAACCATGCTTTGATCGTAGTAGAAGCGGCGTCTATGTGTGACCGAGATAAGTGATGGCATGAAACAGATCCCTCATTGCTCAAAGGCCGTAAGTGTCCAGTGCAGATCTAAATTTGCAGCCAATCGCCATGTAACGACGAAAAGTGATCAAGTAGAATACTGAGTAGGGGATCATTTTTCTACGTAGAAATATGACCCCCTATTCTACAAATAGGGTCATTTTTCGACCGTAGAAAATTCCTACAGGCCGGTTATTCTACGACTCCACACACGTTGAATAAATTTGACCCCTTTTTTTATATAATAAAACATTATGAAATGAGATGTGATATGCATTAATCCTGGGGATGGGGAATGTCGGCGAAGGCGTATAGATGTCCGTGTCTTCTGATATTTTCATACTTTAAAATGTACCTTAAGCTTAATTCTCTCCGTGCCAGGAGGCACACAAAGCCTGGACATCTCTTTTCCACTGGGGTCGGTTTGAGGCTGCATGGCATGCCGTGTTCCAGGATTTCCAGCCAGCATTGCTTCGCTCCACCTCATTCATCCATCGCCATGTTGTCTTGGGCGACCTCGCTTCTTTCTGTAGGCATACCCGAGGGCCACAACACACTGATCTGTTGGATCCTTTCTAAGCACATAGCCGATTTCATTCCATCTCCTCTTCCTTACCTTGCCACTGATGCTCTCTGCCATCTCCAGAACTGTCTTGTTTGAGATATGCTACTGCCATCTGACCTTAAGGATCCTTCTGAGGCACTTGGTCTGAAAGATGTCAATCTTCTTTTCCTCTGTCTTGCTAAGCTTCTAGGTCTCGCATCCATATAATAATACAGAGAGGATCAGGCTCTTCAAGAGGGAGACTTTTGTCTTTTTAGTGTTGTCTGTAGCGTTCCAGATCTTGGCTAGCCTCTTGAAGGATGCGTCAGTGCTATCCTCTTCCTGATGTCAGCAGTTCCTCCTCCATCCTTGGTGATATTGGCGCCGAGGTAATTGAAACTGTCCACCTCGTCGGCTTCGAATTCGCTGTTTCCAACTGTCAGGCTGATTTCACTCTTGCTATTTATCTTCATCACTTTGCACTTCTTGGCATTCAGTTTCAACCCAACTTTCCTCCAGTTTTGTTGTCTTAGACTGAAGATGGTTCTTTGTTGATGATAGTAGGGTAATGTCGTCCGCCAAGTCGAGGTTTTCAAGCATAGTGGTGAAGTTTCATCTAATTCCTGTTCTCTTTCCTCTGACAGTCTGTTGCATCACCCAGTCTATCACTAGGAGGAACAAGAAGCCTGACATGCACCATCCTTGTTTAACACCAGTTATCACAGGAAAATGGTCTGTGGTCTTGTTTTCATCAATCACAGAGCACTGAAATTTGTCATACAGGGCTTTGACCATCATAATCAGTTTTCTGAGTATTCCATATTTCTTCACGATGACCCAAAAACTGTCTCTGTGCACCGAGTCGAAAGCTTTATCAAAGTCCAAAAAGTACGGTGTAGCATTCCACTTGTTGACTTGCTCTAAGATGTTTCCTAGGATGAAGATCTGGTTTACAGTCCCTCTCCCTCTCCAAAACCCTGCCTACTCTTTCCTCCGGGTGTGGTCAATTCCAGCCTGTATTCTGTTAATGATGATCCTGCTTTGCTGGCTAGGGGCAGCAATGTGACTCCTCTCCAGTTGCTGCAGTCCTGTAAGTTTACAGATCAGTCCGCTTGTCCATTCTTTGGGCACCTTTTCCTCCTTCCATATCCGGTCAAAGGTGTGCTTCAATTTCTGGCTGCTTTTATCAAGGTCTGCCTTTAACATTTCTGCAGTTATTTGATCTGCTCCGCGGGCATTCCCATTCCGAAGCGTCTTCAGTGCAGTCCTTATTTCCTGCAAGGTGGGTGGCTCAACTGAGATGTCTAGCTCTTATCCTCCATCATGTCCATCTTGTGGTGGTCACTCTTGAGTGTCTCTATTGTGTACTTCCTCAAAATGTTCCTTCCATCTGGCAAGCCTCGTTTCTTTATTTTTCAGCAGCTCTCCATCTTTGCTCTTCACTCTGCTGCTTGTTTATTACTCTTTCTTGTCAGCTGTTTTATTATGCTGTACAGTTCCTTCTGCCTACCGTTCTCGGCTGCTTTCTGTGCTCGCTCAGCTTTCTCTTCCATCCATCTACTCTTGTCCTCTCTCGCACTTTTCTTGACTGCTTTGTCTTTTTCCCTGTAATTTTCCTTCATCATTGTCTTAAGTTTTTCTGATCTTTTGCTCTCTATCTTTGTCTTTTCTTTCATCTATCAGCTTCCAGGTATTTTTGCTGATCCAAGGTTTACTTTTGTCTTCCCTGTATCCAAGTACTTCCTCTGCTGAATTCACATATGTCACTCCTGCCGTTTCCGAATTTTCTCGATATCTTCAGTCTATTCTCTGTGTTCTTCTAATTTTTTCTCACACAATTATTGAACTTTGCTTTTACTTCGTTGTTTTTTAGGCGTTCTACATCCAATCTTGGTTTTAACTTGTTCTTATTCTTGTGTGTGCTGAGCCGTAGCCTGATTCTGGTCTTCACCAGGTAATGGTCGCTGTTTGCATCTGCTCCCGTCTGAACCTTGGTGTTAAGAATAGAAGATCTCCACTGTCCGCTGATGAGATGGTCCATATAGTTTCTCGCTGTTCCAGTAGCAGACACCAATGTTGCTTTGGGTTTATCTTTGTGGGGAAATAGTGTTCCTGTGATTACTAGTCCGTTGGTCTGACTAAACTCAGACAGTCTTTCTCTATTTTCGTTATCTGTTCCCAGTGCATCGATATCCATAGTTCTTTCGATTTGAAAGTTTATTTTGTAGAAAATTTCTTGATGCAGTCAACAAGCGAGACGAATAAAAAGACCCTCCGCTAACCCCCACTCATTCCTGATCTGCCCAGGTCTGCTTTGTTGTTACATTATAACTTACAAAGAATTTGTTCGAACATTATTATCATTATAAACCTATATATAAACCTATTTACATTTACAATAATATGTGAACGCAATGGCAGTCAATAATTCACGGTGTTAGCTCGCAGCAGTTGGCAGTTGCAATCAGTAGTTTCAATTAAGAGATGTATTTATTGGAATACATAATTGATACTTGATATCTAATATTTACTCTATTCTTGTATCTAATGTTTACACGCGATGTTATATTAATACTGTATTTACAGTGTAGTAGGATGAAACATGGAAATTTTTAACCCCAAGAAAAACATTACTTTGTATTGAGTTATAAATGATACAACAGCAATGAGCATATGCCTTCCAAACAGTGATCTAATCTGGACTAATGAAATTGACCGAAATCTTGATTGGATAGATATAGCCCTTGGGTATATAAAGCGCTGCCGAGACACAGCATTGGTTATTCCGGGAACGAAGTGAACAAGAATTTAGAAAAGAAGTGGCCAAAAACAGTATTAGAGAGAGAAGTTAGGAAGACTTGGGTTGAAGTCATAGCTCTGGTGAAAAGTCAACCAGAGGATTGGGAGATACAAGGTGCATTAATCCTGAATAAGGGCGAGATAGCGTGTAGTCTTACAAATGGGTCATAGAGGACGGGGCGAGGTGCTTGTATTTTATACTGGAATTGTGTCTCCGCCGTAAAAAGAAAATGAACCCGGCACAGGGTTTTTGACCTTTGATTTACATTTGAAAAACTTCAATCTTTGCATAATAGATAGTTTTCGATTGACCAAGAGTTACTTCCCGTTGGCCGCCATACTGGAGGTCCAAATGCTCATATTCCTTCATTGTTCAACCAATTTAAAATTTCTATATTTGCTATTTTGAATTAGAAATCATTATTTTTCTGAGGTATATAAATTTTTGGAAGCCTCCTTTATTTAAAAAAAATTATTTGATAAAGATTTTCCACCGAATATTTCTGCTATATTTTCTTAAACTTGGTAAGACTAAGAGGGAAAATCACTGAGTCGACCTCCAATATGGCGGCCAACGGGAGGTAACTTTCGCTAAATTCAGGCCTATCGAAAACTATCTATACAGCCACAGGGGGCATCAGTGTTTCACAAACACATCTTGTTTTTCTCCGATTTGTAGTAACTAGTAAAAGGGCGTCATCTTAATGTTTAATGTATATCTTAATGTAACGCTTTTGATTAGGTTATCACTTTCCCAACATTTCAACAGAAAAGAAAGTGAAGGGACTCACTTCATCTTTACATTCTCTTGAATCCGACGATACACAAAATACCGGTATATCATATCATAGCTGAATTGATATGTAAATGTACGTAGGATAACTAACACGAACATGCTTTTTAGTTCGAAACAGTAAAAAATAATCAAAAAGCATGAAAATAAAAAAAAAACATACGAGAGATTTAATAGATTTGTGTATGATCTGGAATTAAAGCGGAAATTAATTCGTCGTTAATGATTTTATCGTGTATGCTTCTGTGCGAAAAATTTGCATCCAGACCAATACCGCTATATACAATAACCGTCTTTTCTGAAAGTCATAAAAAGGATTATTCTAAAAGTTGTTTCTTTGGACCCCTTGGTCGGATAACTGTATGCGGTAAAGATGTAGATTAATGGAAAAAGAATTGTGATTGGTACTTATCTTCGCCCATGAAAATGATTCTTAGGCTGCTTACATCTACCGAACAATTCCTTTTCAATTTATTTCGTAGGAAATACAACTGAACTTTGTATCGCTACTATTAGATTTTCAAATATCATGGATATGTCAAGTGATAAAATCTCAACCACTTATTTTTAAAAAAAAAATATTTTACGCTTGATATCTCTTGAGATTCCTCTAAAATCGTGTTGTTCATGGGGCCATTGAGTTTGGTCGGTTGATTGATTGTATGCCGTTTAACATCCCTCTCAAGAATTTTTACTCAAGCCCTAGAGGGGCTTGAGTTATCTAAAACGATGCTAGGTCATCGATTAACTCAGTTTAAAAACACAAAAATATATTATTTTTGTAGATAAAAATATTTCTAGAAACAAAAATGAAGCTTATCTTGAAAACGTCCGTATATTCAAAGATATTAAGTGTTAAATATCGGATTCTTTTCTATGGCGAATGAACAATGAGTGAAGCTCCGCAGCCGCATCAGTTTCTATACAGAGATTTCGCGCTTTCCTTTGCGTAGGAATCTCAGGTAACTTTTTACAGTCGCCGACAGAGCATCCTTGGACGAGTCCACTGCAGACTCTGAAAGATGACGCAGGTTACCCCATCGTTAACAAATTCTACAATGCACGGCCAGAGAATGTATGACTGTATTGCTTTTCACGGACCTGCAAATGATGTGTACTTTGAGTGACAGTTAAATAATAGCACAAAATCAATGTTAAATTTTCGTATTATCTTAAGCTTTGGTAAAGGAACCTATATTATAATAATTTATTCTGGATTTATCGGAATATGTATTGGACATGCCGCTCAGCTAGACGAACCCCATCGTCTCAAGCCACGGTCCGGAGTAGGAGAGGATCGCACATTTTGGCCATGGGGTTTGCAACGATGGATGAACCCATAGTCACGTGGATTTTTTTGGATCCCGGAGCCCCCCTTCCCCCGTCCACTTTGAAAAACTTTTCTACAGGCTTGTAGCAAGATATTTAGACTGATGTATATATTGAATGTGATGTACACGTGTACGTCATTAAGCAAAAAATACAAAAAAACGTTTATAGTTTGAAGTATACTAAATATGCTCTATAAAATATTTCTGAAAGTGTGTCACGTAAATTCATCTTAAAAAGTCGTACGATTAATTATATTTCTTCTAATTAAATTTAATATATGAATTTTCGTTTCGTGTACATGTAGTACATGTAGTTTATTTTACAGAAGATTGAACTCAATAGCCCTCTGACATCTTATACCATTTTAGGATATTAATGACACTTCCTAATTGACTTTCTACAGCTTGAGTTTTTCTGACGTTTTGTCAGTATATACTTGTTTCACTCATATGGAGACGCCACCACTAACCGGTGGAGAGCTGCAAAATTTGTCCTATGCTCGGCACTAAGGACCACTGAGCAGTGAGGATCTTTTTTGTGCCAGCACCTCCTGCGCCACGGGACCTCGGTTTATACGGTCTCATCCGAAGGACTGGTCTCCACCTCCCACAGGGGGATTCGAACCCGCGACGAAAGGATCAACTCCTTACTTCGCAACTCTATAGAAGACACTCTAATCACTGTGCCACGCAGGCAACTCCATCGAATTTGGGATTAAGGGGTTCGATTTTAGTTTACCATACCAGCGTGATGATCGAATCATGTAACGTGTCTTTGCAGATGCCGGTGTTCAGTCTTAATTTGCTGGCATGTACAGAGGCAGCAACAGTATACCCAACTTAGTTATGGTCCAAATACAATTTCTTTTTCCTTACAAAATTACTCTCTGTATTTGGCTGATTGAACTTTTATTAATCTAATCATGGTGATCAAGTATCAAATGTTTTTCTATATAATTATAACTTTGGAAATTTATTTTATTTTAGTATATTGCATTCTAAAAATGCAACATTTTTTAACTTTATAAAAGATTTAGCCGATAAACGTCAATCCGTCTTTCGGGATTGTATCAGATATAGATCTAATAAACATGATAGCTGCATTAATATTGTCTCTCCTTTTATGATAAATTTGTCTCAGATAGCGAACAGTAACTCTTATAACCGATAAATTAAACAGTCATCTTCTCATTTTCGGTTCAAATCAAGTATTTTTTCCTATGAAAAACATGGTTACTCCTTAACGGCCTGAAGTGAATGACTCTTAAGTTTTAAATAAGACCTAAAAAGGGTTTGTTTGTTCAACACCCTTCAAGAGGTTTTCTTTCATATTCAGACAACAACACTTGAAAGTGGAGGATTGCAGAGTAATAGCTGTACTTGGTACTTACGGACTATTAGCACTGAATAAAATTTACATGTAAGCTCAAAAAAGTGAGCAGGCTTCTTAAGGCAAAGGCGATGTTCAAATTAGTTTAACATTTGGGGGCGGGGGGGGGGGGGGTTAAAGAGATCCATTACTTCAGTTGTGACAATGTGTACAATTTCGCCAGGTACAGTATCGTCCAAACATAACGTATATGTAAGAACAGAGCGAACCATCAAAGCGAACTTCGGGTTCACCTTGCGTTTTCTTTGGGTCTGCTGTTAAAAAATATGGGTGCGCTTTTGGTGCGATCTTTGATTCGCCGTGTGTTCGCTCGGGGTCAGCTCTGAACCCGGCGTTCACTTTCACTCAAGCGTGAAGCGGTCCCAGCTTATCTTGCCGCCTTTAAGCTCCACACTTCATATTTAACATGAATTAAAGATAAAAACATTTGAAAAACAAGTTTTTAATTCCAATTTAATATTTTATTTTTCAGATCTATTTCTTCGTGTCTACGAGTTTCATTTTACTGTCTATATTCGGAGTTGCCATTAGCACGTTACCTGAATTCCGAGTAAAGGAGGCTCCACCTGAGGCAGTACCCACGGCTTCTCCTCCCCCTGACTACTGCAAGCTTCTGTACGACAAACTCACATCCTCAAAAAGTTTGGCAGCAAGTCTGAACAAGTCTATTGAACGCGATGGTTCGGATTTTATGACTAGTATTTTCCCAGAATCCGTGCACAAGAAGATCCCCTCTTTGCAGCAGACAATTGACCAAGGAACGACCTTGTTCTTCTACATAGAAATCGCCACCACAATTTTCTTCACCGCTGAGCAGGTGATGCGAATTCTTACCTGCCCTGCATTACTTGCGTACACGTATGGCTTGATGAATATTATTGAAATTCTGCTTCTTTTGGCCAGCTATTGCCGTTTCGTTCTCCACTTCTTGGAAATAGATTATAATGGAACCGCTTGGTCCTTATTATTGTACGTTCAAATGTTTCGTGTTCTCAGAATTGTCCGAGTTATGCGTCACGTGCTTGCCTTTAAAGTCCTGAACTACTCAGTCAAGGTTGGAAAGAAGGACCTCTGTATCATTATCATGTACATTTTCATCGGTCTGATGATTTTCTCTAACCTTGTTTTCTTTTTTGAGCTATCAGAAGATTTTCGAAGCATACCGGACGCCTGGTGGTGGACATTGATCACCATGACAACGGTGGGATACGGTGATATGATTCCAAAGACAATAGCGGGGAAATTGTTGGGTTGTGTTTGTGCTGTATCAGGGGTTATCATGCTGTCGCTGGTGATACCCATTTTTGTGAATACATTTTTATTCTTATACCAGTTCGCAGAACTTGAATCCGTGACCATTCCAGCCCCAAAGAAACCAAGCGAACTCAAACGAAAAGTTACTTCCGATGACACAGAGGTAACGTACTCTTCAGAATGATCTTAAAAGGCCGCGGAGCAAAGCAAAGTAAAGCACTTTTTTCATGATTCATGATCATCGAGGAACGTTAATCATGTTTTTAATGTATATGCTTACGTGATTTTTGACTCATATAGTTTCATCGTGTATTTTATGGTTATTTTTGTAACTGCAATTATATCTATATATATATATGCCTTAGGTATGATTATTATATCATACCAGGACTACCTTTATTTTTTAAAAAAAGGAGCTATTTTTGTGATATAATGAATCTAATAAAAAATGGAAAGTTTTACATAAGAGCTCTTTGATTTATTCTGTTAAACGAAAATTGTAGTTAATTTCTTTTTCTCTCTCAGTTGATAAAATCAGTATTCAAACTTCCAAATGATGATTTTTTGCAGATTGTAAAGTGTTTGAAAATGGGTGTAATTTTTTTTTTCTGTTGGCAAGTTTTAAGTAAGCATTAGCAAAATACGCTTTTACACCATTCTGAAATCTGATTGGTCTTAATTTCTCCTAGGAGGGCAAAAGAACAAAAGACTTAACTTATTAATGGAGATTCTGTTGCATTTTCATTAATTTGGAGGAGTGCAATCTACCATAAAAGATGACAGTCATAAGAATATCTAAACTTCAATGAGTGAGATGCTGTGAAAACAAGCTTATTCAGAGAATCTTGTGTCGCCCGCTGAAGGAAAAAAGAAGAGCATATGCGGTTCTGGGGGGGGGGGGGGTCAAAGGGGGAAGGTGGCAATTTAAGTAGGACATGGCCATAGACAGCTATGGTATAAAATTAAATTGCAAAAAAAAAAAATCAGACTCGAGATATCGCCCGGAAATGAAAGTTTTACACACACACCCTCCCTCACTCACAAGGTGTAAGCAATTACGACCTTGATCATTGCGGAAGTCTTAAAACAGAGATTTTTTTTAAATTTATAACCTTAACTTTTGACCTCAAAATCTATAGGGAATTTCCTTGCGGCACAGGGATTTGTTGTATAAAATTTCACTGAAAAAAAACCCCCAAAGGCTTCTTGAGGTATCATTCTGATGGGATTTTAAAAAATATCAATGACTTGTTACGAAAGGCGGTTGATTTATTAAAGATCCTGTATATCTTGAGTACACTGTACAGTTACATAACGATTAATGCTGACTTTCCATTAACACTTCCACACAGTCTTGAACAACTTTTCAATGACATTCCCTTTCGACTTATAAAATTACCTGAGAGATCCAATTAACTGATAAATAATCTACAGGTGTATTTCATATTAGCGGATTTTCAGGTAGCATGAAAGGTGAGACTTGTATAGACCAATTAGTTGAACTTATTGTACTTCAACATAACTGTATCTATATTTAATGTGATCTGCAGTTAGACGTCAAACAAATTGCCACAATTTTAAATATTCTCTTTTTTTCTAAAATGGAGATCATATTTCAAGTCAGGATTCTTTCAGCCGTTCTAGTTACCCTTTGCATTTTGCTTGAAGCAACGGACTAAAAAATTATTCACAAATGTGTCCAGCCAGGAACAGGACATTTGGGAAATATTGATAAATGTAAAGGTTTCTAGTTTTTTAAATAACTGGATTTAATTCAGTTGGTTTTCACGCTTTTAAAACCACATATCCTGTAATATTGTTATTTTTTAAATTCATATTAACGTTACACTTGACTTTTATTGGCAAATATGAATAAGTTTTTCCTTTGTTTACATACTCTTACCATGTAAGTACTTATTGACTCTATACCTTCTCTGCGCCCATTGCAGTCCTGTATCCCTCATCTGACACCGTAGTTACTAACTAGCAGCGCCATCCAGAAAACTTATTGTTTGTTTCGTTTGCAAATCAATTTTACCGACCTTGATCATTGCGGAAGTCTTAAAACAGAGATTTTTTTTAATTTATAACCTTAACTTTTGACCTCAAAATCTATAGGGAATTTCCTTGCGGCACAGGGATTTGTTGTATAAAATTTCACTGAAAAAAACCCAAAGGCTTCTTGAGGTATCATTATGATAGGATTTTAAAAAATACATATCAATGACTTGTTACGAAAGGCGGTGTGATTTATTAAAGATCCTGTATATCTTGAGTACACTGTACAGTTACATAACGATTAATGCTGACTTTCCATTAACACTTCCACACAGTCTTGAACAACTTTTCAATGACATTCCCTTTCGACTTATAAAATTACCTGAGAGATCCAATTAACTGATAAATAATCTACAGGTGTATTTCATATTAGCGGATATTCAGGTAGCATGAAAGGTGAGACTTGTATAGACCAATTAGTTGAACTTATTGTACTTCAACATAACTGTATCTATATTTAATGTGATCTGCAGTTAGACGTCAAACAAATTGCCACAATTTTAAATATTCTCTTTTTTCTAAAATGGAGATCATATTTCAAGTCAGGATTCTTTCAGCCGTTCTAGTTACCCTTTGCATTTTGCTTGAAGCAACGGACTAAAAAAAATATTCACAAATGCGTCCAGCCAGGAACAGAACATTTGGGAAATATTAATAAATGTAAAGCTTCTAGTTTTTTAAATAACTGGATTTAATTCAGTTGGCTTTAAGCTTTTAAATACACATATCCTGTATTATTGTTTTTTTAAATTCATATTAATTTTACACTTGACTTTTATTGGCAAATATGATTAAGTTTTCCCTTTGTTTACATACTCTTACGATGTAAGTACTTATTGTCTCTATACCTTCTCTGCGCCCATTGCAGTCCTGTATCCCTCATCTGACACCGTAGTTACTAAGTAGTAGCGCCATCCAGAAAACTTAACGTTTGTTTCGTTTGCAAATCAATTTTACCGATAAACGGTAGTCTGATCTTCAAGTTCCGAATATCAGGCATTGTGTAATTAATTGAAAATGTTTAACAAAATTGTCTCTGAATTCTCAAAGAAATGTGTTTTTACACATAGTTATTCAACAGACCTCATCTATAAAGTTAATCATATTGCATGATGTAGACATTGGCGTCGGAAGCAAATTGGAAGTGGGGAGGGGAGTTAATTCAAAGAGAAAATTGATTTCAAACCTGAAAAAATGACAACAAAAAATGAAAATGACCATTTTCAAAACCTGAAAATCCTATATCGTGGAGGGGGGATGGGGTAATTTTTTTTTTATCAGTGTCATCTTTTTTTTTTAGGTCACCTGAGTCACTTAGGTGACCTATTGCCATCCGTGTTTGTCCGTCGTTCGTCGTGTGTTAACATTTGAACATTTTCAGCTTCTTCTCTGAAACCGCTATAACAAATTCAACCAAATTTTGTATACAGCATCTGTGGGTGAAGGGGAACAAAATTTGTGAATTTCATGGTCCCTGCCCCCCTGGGGCCTGAGGGGTGGGGCCAAAACCACTAAAATTAATGCAATCTTTAAAAATCTTCTTCTTTACTCCTGGACATCAAGCAGTCAAACTGTTTGCATGATTGTAATCAGCAATGAGTCCTCTACCAAAATTGTGAAATTCATGGCCCTGGGGTCAGGGGTTTTAGTGCTAGGGCGGGGCTAAATAAGTAGGTAGTGAAAACGTATTATTTCTTTTAAAATCTTCTTCTCTGCTCCTATGTATTAAATAAACCAACTAAGTACATAGTTATGATGAGCAAGAGTGCCTCTACCAAAATTGTGAATTTTATGGCCCCAGGGTCAGGGGTTCTGGTGTTAGGGCGGGACTCTATTGATTATATAGTGAAAATACATGAATTCTTTGAAAATCTTCTTCTCTGCTCCTGGGTATTAAATAAACTAACTAAGTGAATAGTTATGATGAGCAAGAGTCCTTATACTAAAATTGTGAATTTTATGGCCCCAGGGTCAGGATTTCTGGTGTTAGGGCGGGGTTCTATAGATTATATAGTGAAAATACATGAACTCTTTGAAAATCTTCTTCTCTGCTCCTGGGCATTAAATAAACTAATTAAGTACATAGTTTTGATGAGCAAGAGTGCCTCTACCAAAATTGTGAATTTTATGGCCCCAGGGTCAGGGGTTCTTTTTTTAGGGTGGGGCCCTAATGATTATATAGTGAAATGCATGAATTCTTTGAACATCTTATCCTTTGCCCCTGGTTGATATGATAATGATCTAATTACATATGTAAGGCCAGGATTTATTTTATTTTGAGTTTTACAAACCCTCCGCTCAAGGAAACGGCGGGTAAATAAAGCTAGATCTGAGAAGATAATGATTATAGCTTGGTTTAGTGTAAAAGTCATCGATAAGAGCGCCGTTCAAAACGTTTCATCCGTTCAAAGGACAAATAAAATGCTGACGACTTTGTTGCACAATGACATGCTGGTGAGATAATGATGTATTCGTTTCAAAAGTAATTAAATTATTTTCCTCCCCAGGTTTTTAACTGCCCATGGTAGCTATTGCATATTGCCAGGGACATTGTTAAGGTCTCTGTTATAGCTTACAGTCTAAGCATCATTCTTCAGAAAAGGGTTGCTTATGCATCAGATGTAATGAATAAAACTTATCTATGGGAGAAGTGAAGTTAATTTGAGGAAGAAATAAACAATAACCTGAAGAAATAAAAAAAATTCAACTATTAAAAGGCAAGAATATATAAATATATACAGGCATGTAGTATCATTTGTATCAGCCAAAAAAAATTATTTTACACTTAATTCAAAAATTTTTCACAATACTCCCCAATACTCCCTGTCTGTTTTATGATAGGAATTATAACTTTAGGCATCCAGTAAATTTTAGAACAATGTCTACACATTCGCATAACACATATTAAAAAAATGAAGATTTATTGAAAGACTTTAAAGAATTGATTTTTAAAAATATTTTTTGATCAACATCAAAAAATTTATATAACTGTTCCAAACTGGCAGATGATGAAATAAGCAATTAAATGTTCTATTTTCCTTTTTGTAAGCATAATGTGTCCAGTGGTAAGGAGCCTATTAGGATAGCATAAAAAAGAATATACAAATGTTAATAATTGATTTATCAAAAAAAAAAATTTATTTCCTTCTCCTTTGGGACTTTTATATTCTCATGTTCATAACTAAACCTAAACATAAAAAAATGCTGGCCCTATAATGAAGAAAGGGACCTCTTTCAAAATAGATAATTTCAGGGCTGCTGGGTCAGGGGTACCAGGGGGGTACTTTGACTAAAAATAAATTAATGCTTTGAAATCTGCCCTTTGATAAGCAATGGTGCCTCTTTCAAAATTTGTGAATTTCATGGCTTTTGGATTAAAACACGAACCAAATACAATCGCTGGAAAGTTGTTACATGATACTCAGGTGACCTATAAGGCCCGTGGGCCTCTTGTTATTTAATTATTATTGTAAGAAAGATCAGAAATATTCCAATTAATTAAGTTCGTCTGACGTTCACCGCTCGTTGATTACTTTGTGCTTATGTTTGCGTTCCATCTGCATTCTCTATTCGCGCACCTTTCAAATTTTCTAACCGCTCTAAAATTGTATATTTAAAGCGTTCACACATCGTTCACTCTCACTGCTCAGTGTGCTTTCACCGTTCAACTGGGAAAGTTCAGTCCTATGAGGACAAAGCATTCCAATACGACAGAGCATACCCGCCATAAACTCTGTGTATTGATCAAGTAGATTAAATTTCTGTGGAAAAATAAACTTTAAAATAAAAGGTCTAGTTTTTCTTAAATAATAAGGTTATTAAAATAGTCATAGTCTTTACAAAATGCTTTTTATGAAACAAGGTTATTGTAATTCCTGTTATACAAAATTATCTGCCACAAGCTTGTCACAAATGATACAATAATTTATATAGAAGTATTAAAATTCATCTGAAAAGTGCCGCATCTACATGTGAAGCATGTACACAGCACAGTTAAGGTTACAAGAAAAGAGGCAGAGCCGAATTTATACGGGAAACTTAACTTTGACATCATAGAAAATCTACGTCATGCAAAAATTCTTAAAAATAACACAAAATGAGGCAAATTGCTAATTTAACCTGTAGGAAACTCAAACTTCATCAAAACCTACTACAGCATGCCATTTTGTGGTTAGTTAAATCCCACATAACAAGTTATAAACAAGTCACTTATTGCATTTCATGGATCAATGTGACCTCAATTCGTAAAATGTGACGCAGTTTGTATGTATTAGAGGTACATCAAGTGATATTTTCCCAACGAAAAAAAATAAAAAAAAAATATAGACAGATATTCCAATAGCCATTAACTTGGATTCAATGTCTTCTTTACGATTTAATTAATATATTTTCGAAATATTACGTATTTAATTGATACTGCCGTATTTTTGTATGCAAATACATGTAGATCGGTGTATAATGTGTGTTTCTTAATCTATCGATCTAATGCAAGGGCATTCATTCAATAGATCATAGTAAGTTTTTACAATTCAACTATAGAAGTATTAAAAATTTAAGGAATCTGAAAAGTGCTGCGTTCCTGATGAAATCTTGAAAATAATTTAATTGCATCAAGATTTCATGCCGTTGACCAGCAAAAAAACAGCATTCGATCATTGAAATTTACGCCAATCAGTATTTTAAAATTGTCTATGTTGCTCTGACATGAAATTGAATAATTTTAGTTTAGTCTTTAAAACTATATTTAATTTGAAGTCATAATTGAAGTAATAATCGTTTTTTAAATCTCCAAATGTTTAACTATGTTTTCCTACCATTAGCTTTTACAGACAATTCAAATAAAGAAGGGAAGTCACTGTTGAGTGTCATGGATTTTGGAGGACAGTGTGCATATTATGCCTGTCATCAGGTTTATTTTCAGCAGAAGGGCTTTCTATCTACTGGTGATAGATATGTCAAAGTCGTTTAATGAAAGGATTGACAGAAGATTTTGTGATCAGGAGGAAACTATGTTTGCAGATTGGACTTATGGAGGTATTCCAAATATCTCTCAAGTCATTTCGTGTTTATCCCTATATTCGATGGATTTCACTCATTAGATTTTTTTTGCATATCACACTGCTGTGAAGTCACAAGGAATTTTTCGTAGGAACGATTTCGTGAAATAAATTTGATTCCAGTGTAAAAATTTAAGAGCGATGAATAAAACATGGAATAAAAAGAATATCATTTTCATTGAAATCATCATGTTTTTTCCCCATCGTATTGACTCGAAGAATAAAAAAATCGTTGCAAAAACATCACATCCAACAGAAAATCAAAGATTTTATATTTATAACTAAGTGAATATCGCTTTGTTGTTGTCGATCTGTATGCCACTTGAACGTAGAAAAATTACGGTTAAGTGTAGTTTCCATCCATTTTTTTCACAGAGTTTGAACATACTGAAATAAAATTTGGTGTACAAATTCTAGCATATGTAGGTACATGTAATGTTCTGGTTTGTGTATGCTCAAGTGATTCTTAATTGATTTCTTCTCATTATTATTGGGAGGGTTGACATACGTGTTTCACTAAAACTGCCTTGGTAAAATATGCAAGTTTTAATAAAAAGCATGAACGACCCCCCGAACTGAATATCTTCTTGTAACAATAAGATTTTCATAAATTCTTTATTACGTAACAGTTCATATTTGACGGGTAACATATTTT